>NC_048219.1:19176727-19211010 GCF_002007445.2 Ailuropoda melanoleuca
AAAAAAAAATCAAACCCATACATACATGGTCAATTAATTTATGACAAAGATGCCAAGAATATACAGTGGGGAGGGGCACCTGGGTGGCTCAAATCGTTGAGCATCTGCCTTCGGCTCAGGTCATGATCTCCAGGTCCTGGGGTAGAGCCCCATGTCCGGCTCCTGGTTCCCAGCTTAGCAGGGAATCTGCTTCTCTCTTTCCCTCTGCCTCTCCCCTACTCATGCTCTCTCTGTATCTCTCTGTCTCAGATGAATAAATAAAATCTTAAAAAAAAAAAAAAAAATATACAGTGGGGAAGGGACAGTCTCTCCAATAAATAGTGTTGGGGAAACTGGATGGCTACATGCACAAGAATGAAACTGGAGAACTGTCTTATAGCATACACAAAAATTTACTCAAAATGGATTAAAGACTTGAATATAAGACCTGAAATGTAGGCCTACCTACAGCTAATATCATATTCAATGGTGAAAGGCTGAAAGCTTTTCCTATAAGTTTAGGAGGTATAAACTTTCAGTTATAAAATAAATCATGGGCATGTAATGTATAGCGTGGTGACTACAGTTAATATTGTATCGCATCCTTGGAAGTTGCTAAGAGAGTAAATCTTAAAAGTTCTCATTACAAGAAAAAAATCCTATGTACGGTGACAAATGTTAATTAGGCTGTGGTGATCATTTAGCAATATATGCAAATATCAAATCATCATGTCATATACCTAAAACCAATATAATGTTGTGTACGATTGTACCTCAATTTATTTTTTAAAGATTTTATTTATTTATTATTTACATATTTATTTATTATTTACTTAATTATTTATCTCTTAGAGTAGAGAGACTAGAGAAAGACAGAGAGTGATTCTGAGCAGGAGGGACGGAGAGAATCTCGAGCAGACTCTGTACTGAGCAGAGCCCAACGTGGGGCTTGATCTCACGACCCTGAGGTCATGACCTGAGCCAAAACCAAGAGCCACCCAGGCGTCCCAATTACACCTGGTATTATAGTGGGAGATCACAGGCTCTGGGGTCAGATTCTTCTCTGTAGAAGCAACTTCCTTCTGTGTCAGGAGGCCCTAAGAGCACCCTCAGGTTTGGTGATTCATCAGGACTCAACCGAACTCAGAACAGCTGTTATATGCATGGTTATGGTTTGAATTACAGTGAAAGGCACATAGGACAGAGTCCAGGAGAGACAAGACACAAGCAAACTTCCCGATGTCCTCTCCCAGTGTAGTAGAATGGACAGGAAATAATCCTCTCAGCAATGACATATGACAACATGTATGAAGTATTCCCAACCTGGAAACTCACCTGGGCCTTGATATCCAGAGATTTTATTGGGGGTCAGTCACATAGCCATGGAGTGCCCCAGTGATTAACCTTAACTACTCAGTCTCTAGTCCCCCAAATCCCCAAGGTCACATTGACACAGCATGACCCAGGGCCCCAGGAGAACAAAAATGCACTCGTCAGAAATCATACTGTTAGCATAAAATATTGGTGTGGCCCAAGGCCACGGGTGTACAAAGATGTTATTATCAAGCAGGATACTCCAAGGCCTTAAGGGTCGTCTCCCAGGAGCCAGTCAAGGAATGTGGAGGGTTTGGGTACCCCAGTCCCACTGAGTTAACTCTCCTGCACAGCCTCCGTCTCCTGATTCATAGAGTACGAAGATAGGAGGCACAAATTTGCTTTAAAATCAAATGAGGTGTCTCGTGAAAAGCCTGGAGCACAGGTTTTTAGTTAGTTCCCTTCACTTAAGTTAGGGCTTCCCCCAGTTTAAGTGTCAGAGGTGAGATCAGATAGTGAACCTGTGCAGACTGCCTGCCACCACAGGCCTGACTGACTGTGCCCTCAAGGTACTACAGTGACAAAGAGTAGCTTTCTCATACCTTAAACGCTTTTACTTTCTCATTCCTTAAACACTTTTTTTTTTCAGTTAAAATGGCATTATCCAAATGTCTAGGCATTCAGGGGCTATAGAGACCATTAGAATAGGTTTTTGAAAAAAGATTTTATTTATTTATTTGAGAGAGAGCGAGCATGAGTGAGGTGGGGGGAGGAGCAGAGGGAGAGGCAGAAGCAGACTGCCCCACTGAGCAGGGAGCCTGACACAGGGCTCGATCCCAGAACTCTGGGACCACGACCTGAGCCAAAGGCAGACGTTTAACTGACTGAGCCACCCAGGCACCCCCCATTAGAATAGTTTTGCTTTTCCTCAAAAAGTTGTAAATAGAGCTACCCTACGACCCAGCAATTGCACTGTTAGGGATTTACCCCAAAGATACAAATGTAGTGATCCAAATGTTTATAGCAGCAGCGTCCACAACAGCCAAACTACGGAAAGAGCCCAGGTGTCCATCAACAGATGAATGGATAAAGAAGATGGGGTAGATATGTACAATGGGATACTATTCAGCCATCAACAAACCCCGGAATCTTGCCCTTTGCAACGACGTGAATGGAACTAGAGGGTATTACGCTAAGTGAAATAAGTCAATCAGAGAAAGACAATTATCATATGATCTCACTGGTATGTGGAATTTAAGAAACAAAACAGAGGATCATAGGAGAAGAGAGGAAAAAATAAAACAAAATGAAATGAGAGAGGGAGACAAACCATAAGAGATTCCTAATGATAGGAAACAAACTGAGGGTTGCTGGAGGGGAATAAGTGGGGGCTGGGGTAACTGGGTGATGGACATTTAGGAGCGCACGTGATGTAATGAGCACTGGGTGGTACATAAGACTGATGAATCCCTGACCTCTACCTCTGAAACTAACAAGACACTGTATGTTAATTACTTGAATTTTAAAAAAAGAAAACTTAAAAAAGGAAAAATCAGGTTTCTTTTGTTTTCTTTTTATATACAAATGTCTCTCAGGATGTTTTCCATATTAAACCAAGATACATACCAAAAAAAATGGTTTTTGTTTGTTTGGAGTAGTTTTGTTTTGTTTTGTTTTTAAGATGTCAGGATGTAATTGACCACAAAACAAAACAAAACCTAAAACCCCACCTGACATATTTAGAACAAAATTTTTTTCTCATATAGCAAGAAATCTGGAGGAAGGTGATGGCTGCGTCGACTCAGCTGCTCAGCAGTATTGTTAAGGACCGGGCTCTTTCCTTTGTTCTGTCCTGCTGTGCTTGGTGGGTTGGCCCCTTCGTCTTTAGGGTTGTCCCATCATGATTCCAGGGCAGGGACTGCAGCTGCAGGTGGCACAGCCTCAGCGGAGGGCAGCCGGGGCAGCCAGGGATGGTTTCTCACGTTCCTAGGAGCGCCCAGCAGGCATACCTGTCTCATAAGCCCATCCGCCTGGCCACACACACACACACCTGGGGCCTACCCACCTTTCCTGAGATCAAGGGCTCTCTAAATGAAATCTGGGTTTTGTTAGCAGGAGAGAAGAAGAGCTATATACCTGCATCTTCTAGCCTGACACAGGTAGTTCTTTTCATAAGGAAATGCAAGTGGTGAGGGGCTCCCTCCCAAATATGCCCAGGGCTTTCTCTCAAGCTTTAACCTGCATTGGAATCCCCGGAGGACTTGGCAAAACACAGATCCACTCCCAGAGTTTATGATTCTGTACTTCTGGGATAAAGCCTGAGACTTGGCGTTTCTAACCAGTTCCCAGGGGAGGCTGATGTTGCCGGTCAGAACACAGCCTGAGAACCCCTGCTGTAGGCTTAGAGAAAGCCCAGTTTACGGACGTTAGCTTCAGCGGTGGTTCTCAGCGGGCAGCGGTTTGCCTCCCAGGACAAGGGGACATTGCGCAATGTCTGGAGCTATTTTGGGTTGTCACCCTGTAGAAGGTACTTCTGGCGTCTGGTGGGTCGAGGCCAGGGACGCTGCTAAGCAGTCTATAATGCAGAGTACAGACTTCCACAGCAAAGAACTATCTGGCACAAAACATCAGTAGGACAGAGGTCGAGGTACCCTAATTTAGAGTGACTTTGTGGGATCAGACCTAATAGGTTCAAAGTAAAATTTCTCCTCAACTTTTAATTTGCAGAAGTGCTTTCTGAATAACAATATTCTTATTTGGAAAGCACAGTCATCTTCAAAGAGGTTTTTTTGTTTTGTTTTGTTTTTTTTTAAAGATTTTATTTATTTATTTGACAGAGATAGAGACAGCCAGCGAGAGAGGGAACACAAGCAGGGGGAGTGGGAGAGGAAGAAGCAGGCTCATAGCGGAGGAGCCTGATGTGGGGCTCGAACCCGTAACGCCGGGATCACGCCCTGAGCCGAAGGCAGACGCTTAACCGCTGTGCCACCCAGGCGCCCCTCAAAGAGGTTTGCCTAGTGGTGGTATTGAGGCTTTATTCTGTTTTCTTGCTTACTCAGATTAGCTGTTACAGGAGCTCAAAATGGTAACGTAGATTTTTGTTCTTTTTTTTAAAAAAACAGGTTTATTGATATGGTTGACATACCATACAGCTCACCCACTTAAAGTGTACAATTCAGTGGCTTTTAGTTGTACCGCCGTCACCACAGTCAATTTTAAGAACACTTCGTTACCCCCAAAAGAAACCCTTTAGTTATCATCTGCCATCCCCGATTTCCCTCTCCCTCCACAGCCCCAGGCAACCAGGAATCCGCTGTATTTGCCTGTTCTGGACAATACATAGAAGGGGAATCATATAGTATGTGGTCCTGTGTGCATGACTTCTTTCACTTAGCATAATGCTTTCAAGGTTCATCTGTGTTGTAGCGTGGATCGGCACCTCGTTCCTTTTTGTGGCCGAATCATGTTCCACTGTACAGATATTCCGTAGTTTGCTTATCCTTTCATCAGTTGGTGGTCTTTGGGTTGTTTCCACCTTTTGGCTATTGCAAATAGTGCCACTATGAATATTCGTATGTAAGTTTTTGCGCGGACGTCTGTTTTCATTTCTCTTGAGTAGAAACCTAGGAGTGGAACTGCTGGGTCCTGCAGCTCCACATTTAACCATTTGAGGAACTTCCAGGCTTCTTCCAAAGAGGCTGCAGCATTTGACCAGCAGTGTTTGAGAGCTCCAATGTCTTTGCATCTTTGCTCGCACTTGTTATTGTCTTCTTTTTTTTTAGCCAGCCTGGTGGGTATGAAGTGGTTTCTCACTGTAGTTTTGACTTACGTTTCCTTAATGGCTAATGATGTTGAACATCT
Source organism: Ailuropoda melanoleuca (assembly GCF_002007445.2). Classification (NCBI taxonomy): domain Eukaryota; kingdom Metazoa; phylum Chordata; class Mammalia; order Carnivora; family Ursidae; genus Ailuropoda; species Ailuropoda melanoleuca. The sequence goes on from NC_048219.1 coordinate 19,181,882, forward strand.
TTTCATGTGCTTGTTGACGGTAAGTTTGATTTATGTCAGAAACTGAGTTAGAGTCTTGAGCAGAGACCTACATAGAATTGGCCTTCAGAAGTCCAGACTCGGGGAAGGACTGAGAGCGGACTCAGTTATCAGAGATTGAAGTGGGTTATATCACCATTGAAGGGTATAGCCAAGACCTCGAAACTTAAATTAATGACTGACTCCATGGGGCAGGATTCAGAATTCGATGTCAGGGATCAGAAGTCAAGGAGTTTCCTGAGTTGGAGGTCACTAAAGCTGGTGCTGTTTAGGAGGTTACCCTTGGTCCATTCCCCCCTTTGGGGTCTGGAAGTCCTGCAGATGGGAGGCAGGACAAGTATCTGCATCTGGTGGCAGCCCTTGAGAAAGCAAGAGGAGAAAATCCAAGAAAGGTGCATACTGAGGAAGCAGTGTACGTGTCCGCCGTGCTCAGCTGCGCCTCTATGTAAATTTATTTTATAGAAACTATAACAAGAAACGTCACCGTCACAAAGACAAGCTTCGCAGAGTCAAGGACCATTTATTTCATGAAGTAGAACTACGAGATGGTCGAATTGAACAACTGGAAAATGAAGCCAGATGTCTGCGTCAGCGAGTGGAAAAGGTTAGCAGAAAGGTGAAGAGCTCCCGGATGTGCTGCGGCTCGGCTCCTTCGAGAAAGCCCGCTGGTGCTTTAATTCTCTTGTGGCCTCTTCATACTTAGGTTCTCATTTCTTTCCTATGCACCTTCTTTCGATGTGAGTAATTCTGCCAAAAAGTATGTAAGACTCAATGGTGTTGGTAAACTGAGTCACTGAAAATATCCTGCACTTCCAACTCTGGTCAGTGTCTTGTCTTCAAATGTCTTCTCTTAAATACCTGTCAGCAGAGACTTGCAGACCACCGTCCATAACTCATTCCTACTTACATTGCCCTCATTTTGCCTCAAACTCCCGTCAGTTTTAAATGGCAGTGAAAATTGGTGACCCCTATTTATCAGTCCTTGTGTAGTGTCTGCAGGCTTTTTTTTCTAAATATCCATGTCTTCTTCATCTTTGTCCCATTGCCCCTTACTGGTAGGCAGGAGGAAAATGAGACAGATGGCATGGAATCAACTGCAGAACGGTCTTGAGATCATTAAACTACATGAATTCAAAGTGGAGAGCAACTGACTAGGCCAGTAATGCTTTCCCTTCTTGAGATGCCTAGCCCATCAGAATTTTTAAAACTCTGTGCTCTTCCTAAAATACTCATTTCTATGTATGTGCCAAGGATCCCAAAAGAATTCATGCAATTTCAGTCATTCCATGGGCTATTATGGGATGGTTAAGAATTCTAGACTACACACAATAAAACATTTTTGGATTATAGCAGATGCGTCACCAGTGTTTTTTTAAAAAATCCTCCTGATACTCTACACGATAGTGAGAGAGGAAAATCAGTTGGATTTTGCAGTATCCTCTTTGGGCACTAAGTTGTCAAACTTTTAAAGACTTGGATCCAGGTTGGACTCACAACTAGGAAAAGTACATGAAAAGTACTACAGAAGAAAGTAGCAATCCTGGTTCATGGGCCCACCGGAAATAGCAGCCTACTTCTGATTCCTACTCTCTTGGACAGCCTGCCTTCCACTGTTAGGCTTATATGACAGAAACAGCCCCCTACTTCTTTCTTCCTGACTGTACTGGGTTGAATATCGTCCTCCACAAATTCATGTCTATCCAGAACCTCAGAATGTGATCAGTTTGGAAATAAGGTCTTTGCAGGTGTAATTAGTCAAGACGAGGTCATGGTGGATTAGAGTTGGCCCTAAATCCAATGTGACTGGCATCCTTATAAGAAGAGCAGGCACGCGTAGCCACTCGCAGGGGAAGAAGTCCACGTGATGATAGAGGCAGCTATTGGAGTGATGCCGCTATGCCAGGGAGCACCAGGGATTGCTTGTGAACTCCAGAAGCTGAGAGAGAGGCATGGAGCCCCCAGAAGGAACTAACCCAGCCAACACTCCAATTTTAGACTTGTAGCCTCCACAAATGTGAGAAAACCAGTTCCTGTTGTTTTAAGCCATCCAGTTTGTGGTAATTTGTTACAGCAGCACTGGGACACTGACATGTCTCCCAGAGAACCACAGATCTGCGGGAAATACTCGGGAGATGGCCGATAAGCAGAGGCTAAGGAAGAGCAGGTGGTTCCTTTACTCACTGCCCTTGCTGTGGGCTTTGGCCGCAGGCAGATGCAAAGTCTAAACCTGCCACTTCATAGTTCTGTGACCTGGCACAAGTCTCTGGGTATCATTTTCCTCGTCCATGAAATGGCGGAACTAATCCTCACCTCCCGAGGCTTTCGTGCGGTTAAAATAGGAAATGTGAAGTGGCACCTGACACAGACAACTCCCCAGAGACGTTCCTTCCTTCTCTTACGGTGTAAGCTCTCTTAGACACGTGTTAATTGGTAGATGTACAGTTCACAGGAGGAATTGTTAATGCAATAGGAAATACTTAGCCTAGAGAAGACTGATGTGAGATCTTTTAATGCCACAGTGGTACAAACCTGGAGGTCCTGATTTTACTTATTTTAGGGCCTGTGGACCAGAGCCACAAGCACAAAGAAGCTGGGCTCACCTTCTAAGCGCCAAGTTTTCAGAAAGTAATGCCACTTTTTTGGATTTTATTCCTTCAGCCTTCTCTTTATACAGTGAGCCAGTTGAGTCTTCTGACTGTTGTAAACATCCAAACCAGATTTCTCCAAATATTTTATCCTTTTATTAGAGCAGGTATCCTGATTTTCTGGTTCAAAAAAGTAGGGTATTTCCAAAGCGCAAAATGTCAGGAGTCTGCCCCATCCAGTGTCCTTTCTAATCCAGTCGTAACTGCAGAGTAGTATTGGTGGGATGACTGCTTCTATTCTCAATCCTTACCAAAGACATATTTAAATAAGAGCAGACAAGACTATTGTTGGATATTGAAGTGTCCTGGCTGCAGGACTTTAAAATCTGGAGTGGTTTTTTTCACAACATAATGTAATATGCTTTCTTACACTTCTTGAATAGTAGATGGAGTCTTTTCTGGATGATCTATATTAGTGCCTTATTTAAAAGAAAGAAAGTTGCCCCTCTTAACTCTGTGATTGGCCATCTGCCCGCAGCTCATTACGCTTCTCCCATCCCCAGTCACTCCCGCCTGTGGCAGCAGGAGGCACAAACACAGAAGGGCGAAGACACTTACCCTTGACAGGGCATCAGTGAGGTGACAAGGGCAATTCTACACTTTTGAGCTTCTAAACTCCTCACTAACGGTGACATTTATTAATAGCTACTGACTCTTTCAATATAAGAACATTAGTATTTTTTCACAAGCTGCACTCCTTTATCATTTTAGCTATAATCTCACTAGCTATTGCTTTGTGGAAAAATGTTGGTAGAAAATGAGACACGGTGTCAGGTTGGAAGTCTCTTCAGCATGATCGCTGCAAGGATATTCTCAGTAGCCGGCTTACCTGCTTCATTTGCCAAGTCAACTGAGATCCCGAAGCTGGTTGCCAAGGATGGGGGCTAAATTCCCATCTTCTCCCTTTGCCATAAAAAGACTATCACCACAGTGCAGATAGAGATGTATTACATGGAAAAATGTCAGGCTGGAGCTTCGGGGAGTTCACTTGCATTTGGTAGCGATTTGATACTTATGGTATTAGAATACACATGAAAGCCTTGGGACCTTACTGGAAGTTGAGTTGCTCAGATATTTTTAAATGTTAACCCAGGAGAATGATAAATTGTTTAAAAAAAAAAAAAACACAGGACCTAAAATAACCAAAACAAACAGAAGAACTATCTAGCCGACAATGTCAGTCAACAGGTGAAAACATACTAGGGGACAGGAGAGGAAACGTAAAGAAGGGATATTTGCTGTCAACTTCATAATTCTTCCTCCTGCTGTGGTAATGAGGGGTTTTATTATCTCTAGCAGAAGGCATTCCAGGACGAAGTCACTGCTCAAAATGACATACTGCTCCTAGAGAAAAGGAAACTTCTGGAACAAGTCACGGAGCAAGAAGAATTAATCCATGACAATAAATGGGTACTATCTTCCGTCCAGAAGAGGTAGGTGTGGCCCTGCCTGAGGAGCCAATGAACTCGGCAAAGATGTTTCTCCCTCAACAAAGAGGTTGTTCCAGGGGCGCCTGGGTGGCTCAGTTGTTAAGCGTCTGCCTTCGGCTCAGGGCGTGATCCCAGCGTTATGGGATCGAGCCCCACATCGGGCTCCTCCACTGGGAGCCTGCTTCTTCCTCTCCCATTCCCCCTGCTTGTGTTCCCTCTCTCGCTGGCTGTCTCTCTCTCTGTCAAATAAATAAATAAAATTTAAAAAAAAAAAGGAAATTTAAAAAAAAAAGAGGTTGTTCCAGAGACTGTCCTTTGGGTTTGCAGCCTATCTTATAATTGTTGCTCTGCTGCCTTCTGTTTTCAGCAGTTCATGCAAAAGTTACGAAATTAAAGAGAAAAAGATCATGGAGGAAGCAGGTGAGCCATTTAATGGGCTCTTGCATGTAGGCATTGCCTGACTGAGGACCTCGCTGTGCTCATTCTGGCCTGTCACTTTATGTGTTGACGCTCATTTTTATCATCTGATACCTGTGGAATCAAGGTAGATCAAGAGAGGAACAGGCTCATACTAGTGACTTAAATTCATGAAACCCGTGGGATACCAACTGTATTAATTTATAACAAAAAATGGTCCCAGCAGAGAAGAATTCACATATCACCCAGCCCAAGCCCTCTCCCCTCTATTAGGAATCTCCAGTTACAATGAAAAGTTTTCTTGGAGCACAGATTTAGGGCAAAGGGAGTGGTTTGATCTTAACACATAGAGTCATCAATAATAACTATGATGATTAACATTTTTTGAGCACTTACACTGTGCTAGGCATTGTTCTTAGCTGTCTCTCTCACCAATCCTCATAGCAGTCTCACAAGGGAGGCTCTGGGCTTAGCCTTATTTTATGGGTGAGAAAGCTAACCCAGGGAAGTTCAGGAACTCAGGCAGCCTGGTCAGTGACAGAGCAGTGTGTGGACCTCAGTAGCTTGGCCCTAGAGCCCACAGCACCACAGTCTGTGGGGAGATCTGTCCAGCAGACTGGAGCTCTCCTCTCTGCTGTTATGGGCACACACTTCTCAGGGCAGGCCTGGGGAGTCTCTGATGATCTCTTACTGCCTGTGTCTCCCCTTTCGTAAGCCTTCTCTGTAAGCCATTGCCCTTCTCAGATTACATCATTGATTCTGAAATTCCCAACACAACTGACTTATTACCTGTGCTTAACATTAATGGTGTTCCCATCTTGCCCTCCTAAAGACACACTCTAGCCATCTGGATTGGACTTGTATGTTTTCCTTGGAGTAAGTTTCTTCTACAGGATGCTTCTTCCTTTTACAGATGAGAAAACTGAGGCTCAGATTTGGAATTTGCTAAGGATCACATAGCTAGTATGTGGCAGAATCAGAACTCAAACACAAATCTCTGATCAGCACTATTGTACTATCATGTATCCCAAATAAACCGTGGCCCTGAAGAGTGAGCCTGGTATAGTGGTTAGGAACTCAGGCTTAGAAATCTGAAAGATCTGAATTAGCATCTCAGCTCTATGACTTTCTGGTTTTATGTCCTTAAACAAGTTGCTTTCTCTGGGCTTCAGTTTCCTCATCTGTTAAATAGGCTCCATAACAATATCAATTTCATGGAGTTGTTGCAAGGACCAAATGAGCCAACACGTGAGCAGGTTTAAGTGTTTACTCTGTGGGTGGGTTACAGGGACTAAGCACAGGGTAAGTACTTGGTAAATGGTTATTGCCGCTATTGCTATTACTACTGCTGCTGTTACTGCTGCTGCTGCTACTATTACTATTACTACCACTGCTGCTGTTACTATTACTATTACTACCGCTGCTGCTGTTACTCCTGCTGCTGCTACTATTACTATTACTACCACTGCTGCTATTACTACAAAAGTATGGGATGACTATACGAGATCAGAACCAGATGCAGGCTGTGTAGCTATAATATTTGAAGGAATGCAGAGAGATTTCAGTCCCACCCCTAAATGGGATCATATCCTTCATCAAGTTTCTCAAGGGCTAGAATTGTGCCTTCCATACTCTTGCAATATGGTATGTCTCTGTTCTCAATATGTTTTTAATGCCTATGTATAGGCTAAAAGCTTATTAATTTCTACTTGGTCTTGGAACATGAGAATTACTCTGCCAAAGTTGGTTGCATAATCTAGGCAGTGGGCTAAGACCCAGAGCTAGTGGTAAGTGGGACATGGTTTTGAGTTTTTAGTAATGATACAGAAATTTCTAGTTATTCCTCTGATCTATCTCATTCTTAGAGTACTTCTTCTGGATAAAGAAAATAAGCAATTGCAGGAAACCACTCTGCGGCTTACGCAGCAGGTTGGCCTCTTAGAGCATATCATAAAGAACATCCAGAATCACAGAGGAGAGGTAAGATGCATGCTTCTGTTGGGTCCCTCGTATGAAGCCTAGTTGCTAAGGTTGTGGTGTTCTCTCTTCACGTTCATGTAGCTGTAGGCTGCACTTGGCCTCATGGTGGCCAGTGGCAAAGAAGCACATTGGCTGCACGAGAGCAGCAGACACTGAGACTGCTCTTGGCCAGCTTTGCTCTTCATTGGGTCAGCTTGGGGCCTGGACTCACGACTCTGAGATCAAGACCTGAGCCGAGATCAAGAGTAGGACACCCAACCGACTGAGCCACCCAGGCACTCCTGGGTCAGCTTTTTAGTAAACACTCTCCTCGTATGTGATCCCAAAGAGACTGTGCATGCCTCGTAGCGTCTTTAACACTGTATCACCATTGTCTTTTTGCTTCTCTATCTCATCAAATCAGCAGTGAGATCCTGGAGGGTAAGGATTGTATCTCTTATGTCATTTTATCTACAGACAGGTGCTCCATAAATATTTGAGAATGAATGACTGTTAAATATTTTCACATGTATGCCTCATTCTCATTCCTGTTTGCCATGGATATTCTAGCCCTGTTTGAGAAATGAGCAAATCTGAGGCTCAGAGACGTAAATGAAGATAGTCTGGTCTGGCAAGGAGTCAGGCCTAAGGGGAACATCAGAGTCAGAGAAAAGCAATTTCTCTCTCAAAAATCCAAGCAGACAAGTAACCAAGTCCAAATAGATGTGGCAATAGTATAGTTTCAAAGAAGGTCCAGAGTCTAGCTGGTAAATGTGTCAGCGAGAGGGACTTCAATGAGCAGAGTTGCATTCTGAATCCAAGATAGAAGCTGCTTGCTTCCTCCTCTGGTTTGTATCACCTGCTAGATGTTTCCTTCCAGGATACTTAAGATAGATCCTGCTTGTTGGGTACTGTTGCTATGAGCATAAGACCCACATCTGGTTTGCTCTCAGAAAAGTGATTATTTCTGGGGTGCCTCGGTGGCTCAGTTGGTTGGGTGTCCGACTCTTGATTTTGGCTCGGGGTCCTAGGATCAGGCCCCATGTGGGGCTGTGCGCTTGGCGCAGAATCTGCTTGGGATTCTTTCTCACTCTCTCCCTCCACCCCTCCCCCAACTCGTGCACACACTTCTCTCTCTCAAATAAATAAATAAAATCTTTAAAAAAGAAAGGTGATTATTTCCAAACTATATGAGTTGCTTTGTAGATTTTGTCAAAAGTCGAACTGCCAGATTATGTAGCTTAATTTCCAATACTTCATGTTTTTGCTTGAGCTACGACTGTTCTCAACTGTCTATTCACTCACTATTCTACTTATTCATTCAACAAACATCAATTCCAGAAACTATGCTAAGTCCTAGGAATATGAAGATAGACCCTGTTTCTGGAGGTCTTTAGTCTGGTAGAGAAGGACAGAGACATACTTGAACCAGCACTGTAGTATTATGGGTGCTGAGTTAGAGCCTTAATGGAGGATATACTAGAACCAATAGCTTTGAGATCCACACCATTATCCTCAAACAAGATAAGAAATGTGACAGGGGTCAGGACTACAGCACATCAAGCTCCATGTTCCATGTGTGACAAAAGTACCAACTTGTAACATCTTCACACCTGTTAAAACAACTCCAAAATTGTTTTTAAATTTAGAATCTTAAGCCTCTTCCAGTTCGATCCCCTCATTTTATACAGGAGGGAGATAAAACTCAAGAGAGGTTAAGTGGTATGCCTGAGTCACACAGCTACTGCTGACATTTCCCACACCTCTTGGTTCTCGGTGATTGAGTATCATACTATAAACAGATCAGTATATAGATCCCTGAGATCAGACATAGCCTAGATCTCCTCCTTCCTTGCAACACCTCAGAAGCTAAAAAGGTGAGCGCTTGACAATTGTTGAGTGATTGCTATGCACCTGGTACTGTGCTAAGCATTTTATGTACATTATCTCATTTAATCTACAAAATAAACTTGCCATTTTCACATCTGAGGAAACAGAGCTCTGGAGAGGTGAAGTGACATCATTGCCCCAGGCACATCGCTAATAAGTAGAAGAAGGGGGACTGAAACCAACTCTCTCTGGCACCTTGCTCTTAACCACTAGCTCGTAATACCTCAAGTCTGCTGTTTCCCTTTCAGGGTATGCGGGCAACCAGGGACATGGCCTTGTAAGAGACCATGTTGCTTCCTGTGTTGTAATCCCATCTTTCCTCACTCTTGGATTATAAACTCCACGAGAGCAGGGACTACGTCCGTCATGTTACCCTCTGCATCCCAAGCACTCAGCACCTGGGTTATAGGAACAACTTAACTCATCTCCTTTCAGTCTCTCCTCCTGATCTGTCCTGCCCATGCCTCCAGACTAATCTGCATGAAGCACTGCCTGTCTTCATAGTTCTTCATCTCACAGAGTTCCAGAGACTTGTTCTGTCTATCAGAAAAAGTTCATTTGTTCAACAAATGTTTATTAGGCATGTTCAGGGTGCCAGGCCTCATACTGCCCCCCTTGTGGTTTGGGTATGGTGAGGTACAAGATACAGTGTCTGGCTTCACAGAACTCGGCCCTGATGAGGGTGACCATCATATAGCTGGCAACTACCACGCGCTGCGGCCAGTTTGACAATAGTGGTAGGTCCAGAGTGCTGTGAAAGCAGGCGGACTGGCACTTAAACCTGTCTGGGGTGATTAGGGAAGGCTGCCAGCATTGATGTCTAAGCCAGAAGAACTGAAGCCACATAGGAACTTCTCATAGTCCAAATAACTTTCTGACATCAAACAAGCTTGATCAAATGAATCTAATCTGGGGCACCTGGGTGGCACAGCGGTTAAGCATCTGCCTTCGGCTCAGGGCGTGATCCCGGCGTTCTGGGATCGAGCCCCACATCAGGCTCCTGTGCTATGAGCCTGCTTCTTCCTCTCCCACTCTCCCTGCTTGTGTTCCCTCTCTCGCTGGCTGTCTCTATCTCTGTCGAATAAATAAATAAAATCTTTAAAAAAAAATGAATCTAATCTATTTACTGTTTCCTCCAAAGCTCTGGTTTCCTCCCTCTGGATGTATTTCCCTTACTTGGAAAGACACATCCCACCTTCCTTCTTTCATCTTCCTGGCTTTTGTCTTTTGAAATCCTATTGTTCTATTAGTCTATAGCCAGAGGGATCTTTACAAAATATAATCTGAACATATGACCCAAAGCCATACAATGACTTACCACAGTCTTCTTTAGGCTCTTCTAGGAAGTCCCTTTTCCTCCACTGCCTTCTCCCATGACTTCCCTCCCCCAGATTTTCTCTTGGCTGGTTCCTACTGTCCCTCATAATTTGAGCTAATATCTTCTCTTCCATAAAGCTTTTTCTGAATCCTCCCGTCTCCAAATATGCCTTTATGTCCTTGATAGGTTTTCTTGTTGCACCTTATGTCCCAAATCCCAGCTCAGCATTTTACTAGTTGTATGAAAGAAGAAAACCTTATTCACCTTCTAGTTCCTTCATCTGGGAAAATGAAGTAATAACACTCGAAGGTGGCTGTTCCACACCGAACTCTGTATATGAATATTTATAGCAGCATTATTGATAATAGCCAAGAGGTGTAAACAATCCAAATGTCTATCAACTGATGAATGGATAAATAGAATGTGGTATATCCATCTATACAACAGAATATCATTCAGTCATAAAAAGGAATGAAGTATTTGATCCGTGTTATAATGCAGATGAACTTTAAGGATATTATGTGAAATTAAAAAAATCCGGTCACCATATATTATATGATTCCACTTATATAAAATGTCCGGAATAGGCAAATAGATAAACATAGAAGTGGATGAGTAGCTGCCTAGGGCTGAAGCGTCGGGGGTGGGGTGTAGTAAAAGAGTATTAGATCTATACTGGGAGTGATGAAGGTGCTCTGAAATTGGTTGTAATAATGGTTGTACAACCCTGTGAATACACTAAATACCATTGAATCGTGCACTTTATTTTTATTTATTTATTTGAGAGAGAGAGAGAGAGAGAAAGCACAAGCAGGAGGAGGAGCAAAGGGAGAGAGACAAGCCGACTCCACGCTGAGTGCAGAGCCTGATGCGGGGATTAATCCCCTGACCCTGAGATCACAACCTGAGCCAAAGCCAAGAGTCAGATGCTTAACCAACTGAGCCACCCAGGCACCCCAAATTGTGCACTTGAAATGACTGAATTGTATATAGTGTGTGAATTATATCTCCATAAACCTATTACAAGAACGAATGAATGGATGGATGGATGGATGAATTTCAGATATGGCTACTGGGGATAAATAGAATAATTAGAATAATATATATAAAGTACCTATAATATATAAATAAAATAGAGATAGTGTACTGCTTGGCAAATAAATGTCTTTCAATAATACAGCTGCTTTCTCTCTGTGAAAGAAGCTTTTCTATATTGAACATTTATTGAGTTCCTCCCATATGTTTTATGTTAATTAATTTTCACAATAACCCTGAAAGATTAATGATTAATTGTTATTCTCACATTTTAAATGTAGGAAACAAAACTCAGAGAGGTAATGGGACATATCAGAGTCTAACTAATAGAGCCAGAATTCAAGCCTTGCTCTCCTAACTCCAAGTCTACTAATATTTTTAGCACATTATAAATTTCTCTGAATGCTAGTTTTTTCCTCCTTATAGAAGCTTCTCATTTATCAGGGTAACTAAGAATTTCTCACAGAAATGAGTTGGCCTGTATCAAAGCTTAAATGGGGTTCCAAGTTTAGGGGAATCAGTAAACCCCTGTAACAATATGTAAAATTTGGTCTGTGTTGATCGATTTCTGTGAGAAAGAGTATTTGGTTTTTAAAGTCACAGATCTTGCAAAAAATAGATACTTTCTTTCATCATTTAAAGTGACAGAAAATGTTTACCAGAGTATTAAGTAAAAACTTACCTAATAGAACAGAATGATTTTATCAGCTAATATGAGATAATTCATGTAGGAAAATAGATATAATAAGCAGGCTTACAATGAAAGTGCTAATATAAAAGTATAAGATTTATAATTACCAGATATTTTATAGGTATTTAGGGATTACATTTTTTATTGAGATGTAATTGACATATAACATTCATTGTGTAAGTTAAAAAGTATAACTTGTGATTCATATAACAATGATTTGATATATATATCCAATGCAAAATGACTATCACAATAAGATTAGTTAACATCTGTCACCTCACATAGTTACAATTTTTTTACTGGAGATGAGAACTTTTAAGATCGACTGTCTTAGCAACTTTCAAATATACAGTACAGTATCATTAACTGTAGTCTTCATGTCGTACATTACAGCTCCAGAATTTATATTATAGCTGGAAGTTTGTACCTTTTGACCACCTTTGCCTAATTCCTCCATCCATCACACCCCACCTCTAGCAACCACAAATGTGACCTCTGCTTCTATGAGTCTGTTTGTTTTTTTAGATTGTACGTATATGTAAGCTCATGCTGCTATGAACATAGGGTGGGGTGCAGATATCTTCAGACCATGATTTCATTTTCTCTGGATATCCAGAAGTGGAATTGTTGGATTGTATGGTATTTCTGTTTTTAGCTTTTTGTGGAACCTCCATACTGTTTTGCAGAGCGGCTGCACCCATGTACACGCCCATCGGTAGTGCACAAGGGCTCCCTTTTCTCCACATCCTTCCCAGCATTTGGTATCTCTTGTCTTTTTTATGATGGCCATTCTAACAAGTAGGAGGGGAGGGGATTAAATTTTTTACCAAAAATATATGTAAAGCTTGCGTTTTAGGATCATATTGCCAGTGGCTTATAATTACAAGTTTAAATATTCATTCTTTCTTTTCTTTTAGGAGACAATTTTTGAGATTCCTGAATTTGAATTATTGAATAAAATCTTGCCCTTACCAAACTCCAGGTTAGTAAAGTCAAGACAATCATTTGCAAGCCTGAGAGTAATGGCTGCCTAAGTTGTCCTGAGTTGGTGGCTTGACAAAGCATAGCATTTGCGAGTAACTTTTCTATATTTAATATTTGAATCTTTTTCCAATTCCTTCTCTCTTTCCACCTCTTCACCCCCACACCTGAAAGAATCTTGACTTAAGGTAGAATGTAATCCATAAACATAAGTATAAGGTAAATGTTATTTGGTTTCCTTTGTATTTGACAGTTGTAAAAAACTGAAATCCTATTGATACCTTATCCCTCTAACCCCAACATGCTACCAAGAGATGCTGTTTTCACAAAGTCCTCACATATGGTCATTCTTAGTTTTTCAGGCACAAGTTTAGTAGAGCTGGTTGGAAGTCTTCAAGAGATTAAAGAACATACATCAGAAGCAGCAGTGGCAAACCCCAAGTCCCCCAAGTCTCTTTCGTGTTCACAGAATTCTGAAGCTGGATACATAAACGTGGCTTCTCTGAAAGAGACACGTTGCATCCAAGAACAAGACCAGAAGTCAGAATTGTAAAATCACTGGTGGCTAAAACCTGCTAACTTAAAGCTTGGGCGTGAGGGTGGAACATGACGTGGAGAAGAGTTACCACGGATCCCCACTAGACGTCAACCAGGACTCCTCAGAATTTCTGATAAATTCATTAAACTGGTTGTAAAAATGGATTTCTCTCTCTCTCTCTCTTTTTTTTAAAGAGTTTATTTATTTGACAGAGAGAGAGACAGCCAGCAAGAGAGGGAACGCAAGCAGGGGGAGTGGGAGAGGAAGATTCAGGCTTCCAGTGGAGCAGGGAGCCCGATGTGGGGCTCAATCCCAGGACTCTGGGATCACACCCTGAGCTGAAGGCAGACGCTTAACGACTGAGCCACCCAGGCGCCCCATAAAAATGAATTTCTCAAGTTAGTTTGATATCCTCAAATATCCTTGTATTGATCAGTAATAGTGTCTTAAGTTCAATGGTTTAATTAGGGGTCTGTTCAGCAGAGCACATATATAGCTCATTCAGCACTTTTCCCCTATTTTCATGGGTATTACTTATTTTTTTTTAAAGATTTTATTTATTTATTTGACAGAGATAGAGACAGCCAGCGAGAGAGGGAACACAAGCAGGGGGAGTGGGAGAGGAAGAAGCAGGCTCATAGCGGAGGAGCCTGACGTGGGGCTCGATCCCATAACGCCGGGATCACGCCCTGAGCCGAAGGCAGACGCTTAACCACTGTGCCACCCAGGCGCCCCTACTTTTTTTTTTTTAAAGTAAAAACAATGTAATTATATTAAAGCAAATACTTTAAAAAGAAAAAGAAATCTCCTATAATCCTGCATTCTCAAGACAACTATTTTCATTTTTGGTTCTTATTCAAATGTATATATTTTTAAGTTGTTATATTGTATGTTCATTTTCACAGTCTGATTTTTAGTTTAATATACTGTAAAATGTTTTTTGGTATTGCAATAGTCTTCATAATTATTCTTTCAGTAGCCGCATGATATTGTCATGTTGATGTTCTATAAATTCTCTTGTTTACATTTAAGTTGTTTCTACCTTTTCACTATTTGAGATTATGCTGTGCTAAAAGTCTTGTGAATGTAGCTCTTTGTTTTCTCTTGAGTTACTCCAGAAAAGATTGGCATAATTGGGTCAGAAGATACAAACGTTATATAGTTTTGGTATATCATTTATTGCCTTGCTTTAAAAAAAAAAGTTGTGTCAACATAATGTTTCTATAGTCAACCTCTTTATTTTTTTCTTTTCTTTTTCTTTCTTTTAATTAAGTAGTGGAGCCCTATATGGGGCTTGAACTCACGACCCTGAGATCAAGACCTGAGCTGAGATCAAATGGGATGCTTAACCAACTGAGCCCCCAAGGCGCTCAACCTCTTTAAGCCTCAGTTTCTTGATCCATAAAATGGGAACAGTAGTTGTTCCTGTCCCATAGACTTGTGAGGACCAAATGAAATGAAATGTGTATTTAGAACTTAGTAGCTGCGTAACAAATGCTAGGTATCATCATTTATTTTCACTAGCACTTTGTACTAGTTTTTCCACAACCTCATCAACATTGGATATTATCAATTTAAAAAAATTTTTAAAAAATAGTTGCTATAAACTATACTGGAGGATGATTCCTGCTGTTCTTTCTTCCCATCCTTCTTCTCCTCCTCTTTCTTCTTCCTCTTCAATTGAAGATAGAGAAGGAGACCAAGGGGAAAGGAAAAGTAACCAAAAATAAAAGACACCTTAAATTGAGACATTGAATTTTTATATGTAACCCTTGCTTCCTTAGATGACTGACCTAGAAAGGATGATCAAAGGATATAGGACATAATAGCTATGATATCAGATACATGCTCTGACTCCAAACCTTGCCCAAGGTCACCTTTCACTCAATTCATTGAATCTATTTATTGAATCCCTACTATGGGCTATTCAGTAGTAGGCATTAGAGCTACACCTGTGAAGACAGTTTCTGCTTTCCTGGCGTTAATATGCTATCAGGTTGGAAGGTAGGTATGTGTGTGTGACAAGGACACAGAGGTGGGGAGACAGACTATATAATTTTGGAAGGTGAGTGGCATGAGGAAAATACACCAGTGATGCATCTGAGGAGTGACCGTGGGCTGCTTCAGTTTGAGTGACCGCTGAGCTGAGACCTGAGCTACTAGGAGCACTCCCTACCTTCATCAAGATCTAGAAGAGTATTAAAGACAGTTAACAGCTGGTACTAAGACTCTAAAGAAAGTATCAATCTCCATGATTGATATGGGGACAAGAAAAGCCAGAGTATCAAAACTGGGGGTGATACAAGGCCAGGTATGTGAGGCCAGCTAACGTAAGGTAGGCCTTTGCATGTAAGGGATTGATTTTATTATAAATATGGGAAGCCAGGGATGATTTATACGCAGATTTATTTAAAAAGCTGTAGCTGCTCTGCAGGAATGAATTGTAGGGGACAAGAGTGGAAGCTTGTGGCAGAACTAGAACTAAAATTCTGGTGTCCTGACTTAACTGAAGAGCTACATATGTCAGGCTGTTCCAAGCGCTAAGGATTAAAAAATTCCTTCCTTCGTAGGGCTCAGAGACTCATGACCAGGGATAAGAAACCTCACACGTGGTGGCTCAGAGGTCCTGGCCCCGCCTACTGCCGCAACGTCCAGTTTGGGCGCAGGAGGCAGAGAGCGCTCCGCCGCCGGGGCGGGACTTCCGGGGGCGGGGTCTGGCCTCGGTTGGCTCTTCTTGCGCCTGCGCAATCCAGTAAACCCGCAAAGCGGGGATTAGGTTCGCCGGAACCCATGCCCCGTCTTCTGCTTCCGGGTCGGAGCCATGGCGGTGGCAAATTCAAGCCCTGTCAATCCCGTGGTGTTCTTTGATGTCAGCATTGGCGGCCAGGTGAGGCCCAGGCCGCCACCGCGCCGAAGGGACACTGCACGGGGCCAGCCGGGAAGATCTCACCCACCCAGGGATAGCGGATTCAAGAATCCAGGAAGCGAAACTGGACCAGACCCTACCGACTTGCGGGGCAGGGGCAGGGGCACGGGAGGGGGAGGAGAAGTCTTGCCCATCCTAGCGCCCCGCAGGGGGAGGGACTGGGCGGCACGGAAGGAGAGACTATGGAGGCGGAGGTAGTAGAGACCGAGTGGCGTGCGGGAGAGAGGGGTCAGCCCCTTCAGTTCCCTGCTCGCTGAGGCTTCATGGTCTTGGACCGGGCATTCTGACCATCTCCCGCCGTTTGCAGGAAGTTGGCCGCATGAAGATCGAGCTCTTTGCGGACGTTGTGCCTAAGACAGCCGAGAATTTTAGGTAAGGAGATGTTCCAGCCCTGCTAGATTAGCCGAACCAGAAGGTGGATCCGGAACGCGTTGTCCTCTGCCTGCCTCTGTCCGTCCGCTCTCTGCCCTTGAGATCGGAGTCATCGTTTTTACTCTTCCCATATCAATTTTGTTGTTAATTTGTATGCTTAGGTGTCTGGACATCGGCTGGCCCTTTGGTGGGCTTGCTGGCGCGAATGTCTGTGCTCCCCCATCCCCACCCCATTAGGGGCGCCCTCAGCTGTGATGTCATGGTAACTGAATCACTCTTTTCCCTTTAAGGCAGTTCTGCACTGGAGAATTCAGGTCAGTCTCAGACGTGGTTGATTTCTCTGCTTGCTCCTGAAGGGTGTCCTGGGGCTGCGGTGGGGTTTTGGGGAACCACCGGCCCGCCTTGAATGATTGCTGGTGAGAGTAACAGAAGGTAATACCCCAAGGGTCTATCTTCCGTTCATTTGCCTTCTTTATCTCTCTTCTCCCGACCATCTTTCGGAGAGTCCCTTGGCGCTAGTGGGTGGTAAACTGGATAGGCCTATGATTACCTGTCGTCATTCCAAATTTCTTTCTTTTTGGTTATAGAAAAGATGGGGTTCCGATAGGATACAAAGGGAGCACCTTCCACAGGTAAGGCCTTGGCAAACCATCCTACAGGCTTTTAGAGTGACTTCCTTGGGGGATTCATCTCTTTAGAGGGAAATAAAACCATAGGATAATTCCTAGGTCTTGAGAAAGAATGTTTTTGTGAACTCCACAATTGATTTGAAGGCTTATTAAAAGCCAAAGTGATAAACATTTTATTTTTAAATCAATGTTAATCTAAAGTATAATGACTAAATCAATGTTTTTCTAAATGACACTTCTCTCAGGATCCTTTATTCTCTGTTTCAGGGTCATAAAAGATTTCATGATTCAGGGTGGGGATTTTGTTAATGTAAGTACTATTTCTTTGCTATCAAAGCTCTATAGGAATATTATTTTTTGTTATTGCTGTTACTGCTATTTCTACTACAAGGCTCAGTCCTACGGCTTGAAATAGCGAAGTTTGATGCGGGGGGGTGATAGGAATGCCCTTTAGAGTTGCTGGCTACTACTCTTTAGACCACTAGATGACAGACATCAGCACTTTGAGTCACTGACTCCCGTATCTCAGCCTTTTAGGGCCAGAAACCGGACTTTCTCAGCACACCTCTAGATGATCCATGAGAGATACAAACTAGTCAGTCACATGAAATTTGGGTAGAAATCAGATGCAGTTTGTTTTTTTTTTTTTTTTCCCTAAATGGCAGTAAGTCCTTTTTCAGTGAGCTGAGTGCCTATGCTGTAATTCCCTTCTACCTCTGGTATCACAGTGCCTGGAAAGCTGAATTTTTCATCACAAATCGATAAGTGGGCAAAGGATCAGAGCAACAGAGGTGGATCATTCTGGAGGGATGTTGCCTCTGTTTACTAGCAGAGCACAGTAGAATAGTTCTTCACTTTGGAGCATAACTTTCTTGTGACTAGACTGTGTGTGTCTCTCATACCAAGCCTCTTCCCCTTCCTCTGAGCTTGGAGGGTGTCGAATAAATCGTAACTCTTCTTAAACCTACTTTTGTCCGTAGCCAACCACTTGCATGCATGTGCATGGTGGTCTTATTAATATCATTTGGTTAGTCATATTGATATTTTCTTGAATCTGGAAGAATGTCTTATGTGTATGTTTATTTAGTTTAACTCTTAACGAGTTTTTAAAGACCTATTTCCTGTCTAGGTAAGGTTACAAAGTGGCAGATTTTAGGTTGAACCAGGCTTTTCGTTTGTTTCATATGTGTGATGATGTAAAANACGAGTTTTTAAAGACCTATTTCCTGTCTAGCTAAGGTTACAAAGTGGCAGATTTTAGGTTGAACCAGGCTTTTCGTTTGTTTCATATGTGTGATGATGTAAAACTGGGACATTTCACTAGAAGATTCCAGAGTTTTGTTTTCTCTCTAAAGAATGGAAAATAGGGGTGCACTAGGGCTGTGTTTCTCATGTAGCACCAGGGATTTGGAATCAAGTAACTTCTTCCTTTAAACGGTCTGTCCTTGCCATTTCACCTCAGTCACTATCATCTGCTTCCCTTATTTATGTCACTTGTCCCTGTAGGCATTTAAGTTTGCATCCCCTGGCTACAACTGATGATAGTAGGGCTTGGGCGACTGTATACTTTGTGTTAGCTGGTGAGAAGGGCTAAGAATCTATTCTCTGCCTTCTTTTCTTTCTTTCCACATGCTCCTATATAGCCATATTAACAGGGACAGGACCAGCTTTTTACTGGTCATTGCCAGGCACATCCAGTCTCTTGCTGATAGCTCCAGGGTCAGACAGCATAGTTGGGTCAGCCAGAAGGCTGAGTGTCAGCAAGAAACAATTGTTCAGAGTCACTCTTAGGAAAGAAAAAAACAGAATGAGCAAAAAGCAGAAGAAGGATTTGAGACCTTCTAAAGTGGGACCCAGAATATATGTTTGCTTTAATAATTTTTTTTGGTTGCAAAAGTGCAAAAAAGAAAATAAGTCATCTCTCAAGGAGTCTTGCTTCTCAAGAATATATTCTTGGCATTTTAGCTTACAGCTGTCAGTCTTATCATTGCATATGTATGTGTGTCAAATTGAATTTTTTTTTTAGATTTTATTTATTTATTTGACGTGGGGCTCGATCCCAGAATCCTGGGATCATGACCTGAGCTGAAGGCAGATGCTTAACCAACTGAACCACCCAGGCAACCCCCAAATATAATTTTTTTTAAAGATTTTTATTTATTTATGACAGAGAGAGAGAGACAGCCAGCGAGAGAGGGAACACAAGCAGGGGGAGTGAGAGAGGAAGAAGCAGGCTCCCAGCCGAGGAGCCCGATGCAGGGCTCCATCCCAGGAACCTGGGATCACGCCCTGAGCCGAAGGCAGACGCTTAACGACTGAGCCACCCAGGCGCCCCCCCCAAATATAATTTTTAATAGACTTAAGATCATGTATATGTTTTAATTTTTTTATACTTAATAATTGTCTACATTTTCCCTTGTCATGAAGTCATTCTTTTTAATAGCTGCTTAATATTCCATTGTGAGTATTTAACAAATTTATTTGATCAATTCACTATTGTTAAAAATTTAAATTGCTTTTATTTATTTATAAAGATTTTATTTATTTATTTGAGAAAGAGAGACAGAGGGAGAAAGAGCACAAGTTGAGGGGGGCAGAGGGAGAGGGATAAGCAGGCTCCCTGCTGAGCAGAGAGGCTGATGCAGGGCTTGATCCTAGGACCCTGAGATCATGACCTCAGCTGAAGGCAGATGTTTAACCGACTGAGCCACCCAGGCACCTCTATTCATTTAATTTTTAAGTCACTTTCTGTTGTTTGCTCTGAAAATTAATTTTATCATTTTCCATACTCTGGCTCCTGGAGAGCAATAAATAATGTTATTGTAGAGAAGGACGTGAGAAGTGATCTGTCCCCCAGGTTTATTAGGAAATTGGAAGTGAACTTGTTTTTCTCTTCCTTCTGTATGGACGTAGGTATTTGTGTGGAGTTGAAGGTATAATAGCTCTCATTTGTATAGCGCTGTGTCAGTTGCAAGGTCTTTTCTGATTGGATCATCATGGCAGCAGTGTAAAGAGCAGGTTTCCTCTTCACTTGATGGCTGAGAGAAGCGAGGCTCAGTAGTACGAAGTGACTTTCCCAGCTCATAAAGGATTGATCCGGAACTCACATCCAGATCTTTCTACTACACAGAGCTTGGTTTTAATTAATTTTTAACCAAATAAAGGTTTGATTTTGACAGTTTTTTTCCTTGTCTGGCTTACGTAAATCCCCTTTGATAATCTTTGCCCCAATAAAGGTCCCTTGATTCTGCCCTATGTCAGTGATTTCCATTTCTGCCATGCACCCCATATTCGTTTTCTTTACTAACTGGCCGAAAGAGGTTGGTCTTTTGGCACCCTCTGAGGAATTCTGTTTAAGGTACTACAAGTATGGGTGTGCCAAGTTGCTTTATTGCCCTGACTTAAGTTGGCTCACCTGAAAAATGAGGAAGATAGTAGTGCTTATTCCATGTGGTTACTGGAAGAACAAAGAGATAATGCTAATAAAGCTAGTTTCAGCAGAAATTGGGGGTTTATGATAGGGTGTTTCATGACACCCAAAGGAAGAAACAGAGCTAGGAGCTGGAAAGCCACATAGAACCAAGGCAGTCCTTTTTTCTGTTTTTCCAATGCTCTCTGTACATGTGTTGCCTTCTCTTTCTGTTCTCCAGTCCACTTTGCAGAGGATGGTCACTGCCAGCTTCCAGGCTCACATGATAAATTCAGCCTCAAAGAGGGCATCCCCAGTCCTCCTTCATAATTCCCAGAGAAGGAACTTTAGTGGGCCCTGCGTTAGTTGGGCATCCTCCCCTGAACCAGTCAGCTTTGGCCAGGAGGCTGGTATCTGTACAGACGAGGCTTCCAAGAGCCCATCCACCTGCATAGCTTGGGGGCATAGGGATAGCGGTCAGTTAAGTGGGTAATTCTCTATGACTACAGGCATGAGAGTCTTTGGGAATGGCAAGGATTATGTATGTGATCATTATACTGTTGTTCCCTACTCTGCCTGTGTCTTAACTGAGCTTTCTAGAGGCCCAGCTGTGACCTGTTTTACCCAATCTGTGCTATGCCCTGGCCAGTGTGTGGGCTGCAGGTGCCTTGAATGGGGCTGGCTTTGATTGTAAGATACGGTCCAAGAGGTGTGACTCGCAAAGTGACCTTCAAGAGGAAGAGTGCACCTTAAAAAAGTTGGCTGTGGTGCAGCAGCATTCCTCCTCTGGGTTTGGGGAGGGGCGGGGGGCAACGCTCAAAACTTGCTAACACTTCCTTTTTCTCTGCTCAGGGAGATGGTACTGGAGTTGCCAGTATTTACCGGGGGCCATTTGCAGATGAAAATTTTAAACTTAGACACTCAGCTCCAGGCCTGCTTTCCATGGTAAGTAAGGTCCAGTCAAGGTTTTGGGTTAGATTTGTATCCGGCAGGTTTCTGGGCCCTTCTTGAGGCCCAGTGCTGTGTCTTAAGATGGAAGCAAATTCTTTACTTCTCTTGCTTGTCCCAGGACTCACCTCTGCCACACTCACCTCCTTCCTCAGGTGGCTTTGATTTTGTCGGGCTGGGTCCCCTAGCAGCCTGGGGAGCCACAATTGAACTCTCTGATGTGTGTTTTCTTACCTTTGTTTGAGCTGGGGTTCGTGGCTCGGCATCCAGCCCTGCTGCTCAGAGCCTGGCCAGTTGTGCTTTCAGGACCTTTCCACTCACGCTGCCTCCTGGCTGGTCCCTCTCTGACCACTCCTCCCCTGGACTGGCACCCCTTCCTACTGAGACCCACTCCCATACCTCACTCTCTTTCTCAGCGCCCCCCTCCACTTGACCTCCTCATCTACCCCACTCCTGCTCGCTCTCCTGCATGCTCACTCCCCCTTCTTCCGCTTATTCATCCTGCCCTCCTTTTTCCTTACTCATCCCACCTTGCATCCCTCTCACTCTTCTTTCCCCTTCCTGCCTCCCCTCATTATCCATTTCCTTTGCAATGCCCCCATTCTCCCTTCTCCAGACCCCGTATTAACAGCCACATGCTCTGTCCTGCTTGCCTACCCTTCCACTTATCTTCACACGCATTTATCAAGTGAAGGTTTACCAATCCCACTCTGTTTCAGGCCTCAGGGTAGGTACAAAGGTATAGACCTGATCCCTGCCCTCGTGACACTTAACATCTAAAGAGGGAATCACACGTGCAAACTGACAACCCCAGCGTTATATAATTCACACCACCACCTGTTAAGATGAGGGCCCCTCAGGGTATGTAAAAGTACCAGGAGGGCCCCATGGAATGAGAGTCATTACTCTGAGGGGTCAGCACAGCTTCACAGAGGAGGGTGGCATGGTCAAGGGACAGAAGGTGAGGAAAGATGAGAACGTAGGATGTGAATGGGGGAGGGAAGGGCCAGTACAGACACTGGAGAGGAAGGTGGATCTAGCTCAAGGGCTTTAAATGCCAAAATTAGGATGAAGTGTGTGGGCTTTCTTTTGTAGGTTATGGAGAGCCATGTGCTTTTTTGAGCAGGGTTCATCAACTTTGTGATTTAGAGCGAAGCCCCTGGCTGCAGTGTGAGTGGCAGATGGGAATAGAAAGGTGGGGGCAGAGAAGCCTGTCAGGAGGCTGCCATGAGAATTGGGCGAGACCTGCCCAGCAAGCAGTGTGCAAGCCCCCTTTTTGGAAAGCCAGGCTGGGCAGGCGCAGGTAAATGCCGCAGGAGCAGCTTAGGTGGGCTTCAGTCTTCTCCAGGAGGGCTAGAACCTTCTAGCGGCATGCCATCTATGGAGGAGTCAGAAAAATGAAAGGAAATGTTGGTCTGTGCTCTCTCAAGCTGACACTGGCGAAGTTGTACAATCACAGATCATGTGGCACAATTGTTTTTGTTTCCATCCTCCCCTAAATCCTAAATTCCTCAAGGGCAGGGACTGGGCCTCAGCGGTCTCCAAGCCCTATTTCCTGATACAGAAAGGCGCGGTGCAGATACCAATGAACGAACAAAAGATCATCAGAATGACGGCTAACATTTATTGGCCAGTTGCTCAACAGGCACTGTATTTGCATTAGTTCATTTTAATCCTCTCAACATCGCTTTGAGGTAGGTACAAATTAGAACACTGAGGACCAGAGAGGTGATGTGACTAAACTGTGGTCACATGGTCCATGGTGGAGCTGGGATTCCAGCGAGGTTGTCCTCTGGCTCTAGAGCTTACTCTCAAGAGCAGTAAGCTGTAGGGCCTGAGAGAGTGAGTAAACGAGTGGCTGAGGGCAGAGAGTGTCCTTTGAGCCATAAAAATGTGTATGACTTTTCTCCTGCCGGCTTGCTCATAAAGGCTCATACACTGGCAGCACGGTAGATCGAGTGACTGCTTGATTGGTGAAAAGAAGGAAGCAAAGAATTGGGAGCCGTGGGAAGTCTGTCCCTCATTCCACAGCATGTGCCTTCTCCGACGGGCTCAGACATTCCCTTGCTTTCATGCAGGAGTTGTTCGTAAATCCACGCACAAAACCCAAAAGTAGCCCTATCTTACGTGGGGCACTTCCAAGTATAAGATAAAATCCCCAGGGAGGTAGTGAGCACGTTCCCCTGGCCAGTGTCATGAATGTATTTCATACACGCTTTTATTCCTGCACAGCTGAACACAGAATCAACCAGTTTAAATCTATGAGGCGTCCTATTGCTGCTGGTGACCTACGTCATAATTTCCAGTCTTGCCTCGGTCATGTTAATCTTACAAGACCTGTGCTTTTAATAGTACTCTCGGTTTCCCATCGTCTACTCCTTTTGTCCAAAACAAGGGAAGTATGCAATAAAATGTTCACAGAGACAGACACTGTCACAGGGCAGTTCTACTGAAAGGTAACATGGACTTGTTGACGTACAAAAGCCCGAGTTAGCATATTAAAGGCAGCTCCGGGGTATCCAACATATAAAGTACAAAAGTGCACTTCATAAGAAAGTCAAATATTGCTTTACAAAGTATCCCCGTGCGCCGTAATCATCCCCTGTTCTTTTATACGGCATTGTGAGATGTAATGATGTAGAAACAGTTTCAAGGGAGGAGATGGGATACGGCTAGAGACTTTCAGTTTCTCAATTAAGAAAATACTTCTTCGTATAGAATTCAATAAGAAAGGATTTGGGGTGTAGCTGTAAAAAGCAAACATTCCTGATTAAATGTGGTCTTTTTCTAGCATGGCCCTAACAGAGCAACTTCTCGCGCCTTCTTAGTCTTTCATTACCATTGTTATGGTGCAGCACAAAGCGATTGAGACAAAAGAGCTTATGGCACAGGCAACAGGCTTTTTCTCCGTGGTATCTAACTTGTAACTGTAATCCAGGGATAACCAGTGTTGGATTAAATACAGCAAATCAGTCCCTGTGAACAGTTGTTCGCGTTTTAAAAATTCACACTGCAGGAGAACTGTACTTTATTCAGGGATCTAGCTCCTTGAGGGCAGTGATTATGTATCCTGTTTATCTCCATATCCTTGGATCCTAGCTTGGGACCTGGCTTATAGTAGGTATTGAGTAAGGTTTGCTGAAAGAAAGGAATCAGGGCTACAGGCTCTTTTGGGAATCTTTTTTTTTTTTTTAAAGATTTTATTTATTTATTTACTTGTCAGACACAGAGAGAGCACAAGCAAGGGGAGTGGCAGGCAGAGGGAGAGGAAGAAGCAGCTCTCCGCAGAGCAGGGAGCCCGAGGCAGGGCTCGACGCCAGGACCCTGGGATTGTGACCTGAGCTCAAGGCAGTTGCTTAACCGACTGAGCCACCCAGGCGTCCCCTCTTTTGGGAATCTTGCCCTTCGGCTAGCATGGCCGGGAAGACTCACTGAAGGTACACTTGGTTTTTGTCAGGCGAACAGCGGTCCCAGTACAAATGGCTGCCAGTTCTTCATCACCTGCTCCAAATGTGATTGGCTGGATGGGAAGCACGTAGTGTTTGGTGAGTCCTATTCCTGTCCCAGGGTCTGGGCCCCATTCACACAGAGTGGGACTTCGAAAGGAGCCAGTCCTCAGACTGTAGTCCCCAGAGTGCTCTACTGATGTGACTGCTCTGGGAAGGTGGAAGTGGTGGGAGGTGGGGAGGAGTGTGGTTAGAGCGCTAGAGGAAAGGACGGAGGGGCTATCTGATGGAGGTGTAACCGCTTGGGTGATCTGTGTGCCTGGGAGGGAAACCTGGATGGTATCACTTAAGAAATGCCACACAGAGGGAGCGCGGTACAGTAGGGCTTTGCAATCACCCAGACCTAGTACTCCACTCCTTCCTACCTGTGATTTTGGGCAAATTATTTCACTTCCTTCAAATCTCAATTTTCTGATGGGAGTATGAGGATCAAATGAGATGCTGGCTAAGAACGGACATGGGAAGCTGGAAAGTGCTATGCAAATGAGAATGATAAAGTCTAGCTCATACTCTTCTTACAGGAAAAATCATTGATGGACTTCTAGTGATGCGAAAAATCGAGGTGAGTCCTGTTTTGATTTCCTCTATCTTGGCCATTCCGGTCTATAGTAGCATGAGTGTATTAGGCCCAGTCTGTACTGCCTCCAGTTACATGGGCTCCCTCAGGAAGAGGGAGGAGTAATAAGGAGAAGTACATGGCCCCCCACCCCTCCCTGTTTTCTTGGCTTGTGAGTTTGCCTCTCTGATGCTCACTGCAGTTTGGCCTCTGGCGGCCCCTTCACCTACTTGATAAAACGCAGTTCAGCGGTGAGTGCAGGACCCTCCATGACCTGGCCCCACCACGACCTGGCCCCACCGCCTCTCCACAGCCCCTTCTGCCGCTTCTCCTCTGCCGTCCACTCCCGCCACACCACTAGCTCTCTCCAAACATGCCATACACATTCCTGCCTCCTGCTCCTTCCTGCCTCTCGGCGTCTGCTTGTGCTGTCTCCTCTACTAGAATGCTCTTCTCCTTTCTTTTCCTCCTGGTGGGATCCCATTCATCCTCCTAGGCCTAGCTCAAACATCCCCTGTTGTGTGGATCCTTCTTGACCTGTTTAAGCGTGGTTGCTTCCTCTGCCCTGTTGTGTAAACTCTATCTTGTAACTTACTGCATTGCTACATATCATAGGTTCAATTTTTCTAAATGTTGGACATTTTCTGTTTGATCTGGATTATCTTTACCCTTCTGCTAGGACATGGACTGTTATCATTTCAGTCCCTGAGTCCTCAGTCGGTAGCACAGGGCCTGGCAGGTATCAGTACATGTTTGGTGAGCGTGTGTGTCTGAGCGGATGAATCTCCACTGTGCTTTCTCTCCTAGAACGTTCCCACAGGCCCCAACAATAAACCCAAGCTGCCTGTAGTGATCTCACAGTGTGGGGAGATGTAGTCCAGAGCAAGACTGATCAGGTACGTGTGTTTTTCTCCTCCTGGTCAGGAGTCCCCAGTGAAGACAGCATGGTCTAGTGGAAGGAACTTTAGACTTGAAAACATGCAATTGAGCCCCTTTTCCTGTCTATGTGACCTTCGGGAAATCACCTCCCTTTTCTGAGCCTGTTTCCTCATCTATCAAATGGAGACAATAGCTATCTCAGGCTCATTGTAAGGATCAGAAGAGAAAGTGTTATTAGGGCACTGTACTTTTCTACCACTTTGTGGTCTACAAAGTATCAACCTGAAAACCAGTAGGTGGTCTCTGACAGCACTGTCAGACTGTAGTTCCTTCCATTCACTGCACCTGCTGGAAGGCCCTGGCTCCACCCCTGGGTGACTCCCTACCGGGAGCAGCCTGGGCAGCCAGGAGACACAGCTGTCATGCCTCTCTTGTCAGAACTGATGCTCGGGGTGCCTGGGGAGCTCAGTTAAGTGTCTGCCTTCGGTTCAGGTCATGATCCCAGGGTCCTAGCATCGAGTCCCGCATCAGGCTCCCTGCTCAGTGGGGAATCTGCTTCTCCCTCTCACTCTCCCTTTGTGCTCTCTCTCAAATAAATAAATAAACTCTTAAAAAAAAAAGAAAAAAGAACTGATGCTCATTTCCAGGCCCTGACTTTGTATCTGCCAACCCCATAAGTGAACGCAACACATCTCTCAGCACGCACAGGCTCTCTTCCTTCCCACATTTGCCACTGCCTGTTCTGTGCTGGGTGACAAAGGATTAAAAAATACCTCTGTCTTTCAGGAGCTTATGGGGAATAAGACACATTCTCAGAGGTGATCACTAGCAATATGAGTGACCTTGCTAAGTGTTATCAGAGTTCAAGGGAGAAATTGATCACTTTAGCTAGGTGTGGGGTGATGGTGTTTTGCCTTTCTTTTCTTTTTTTTTCTTTTTTTTCTTTTTTTTTTAAATTTTCAAACCTGCAGAAAAGTTGGAAGAATAGTACACTGAACACCCCATCTCCCTTTCATCCGGATTTACCAGTGGTTAATATTCTTGTGTTACCATTTTACTTTGATGTTGGTTTTTTCTTTCCCTTCTTCCCTCTCCTCCCATTCCCTTTCCTCTCTCCTGCTCCCCTTCTTTCCCTCCTTTCTACCATCGTTCCTTCCATCGTTTTCCTTCCTTTATTTCTTTCCCATTTGAAAGTTGAAGACTTCTTGACACTTTACCCCTAAATACTTCAGCAAACAACTCTTAAAACTAGCATCCTACATAACCACAGTAATAGTACTTAATATACATGTTCCAACTTCCCCAGCTGTCCACGTAGTAACTGTAATAGCTCTAAAAAAAAAAATTCAATGAAGGTTCACATATTTTATTTGGTTGTTTATTTTTAATTATAAAGGAAACATAATACAATGTCGAGAGAACAGTTCAAGTCTTTGTCATTGCCCCTCTTTCCCATCCAATCCCACTTCTGTCCCAGGAGGTAACTGCTTTATCAGTTTGATGTGTGTCCATCAGGGCCTTTTCTATGCCTATCCTATTTTGGGAGGTTTTGTTTTTCCTAAGTGTCATCATACTATTTTGTTCATTGGTTTCATTTGGCAGACGTCTTGAAGACTCTCCCTCTGCCATCACATAAAGCTACCTCACGTCGGGGCGCCTGGGGGCTCAGATGGTTGGTCATCTGCCTTCGGCTCAGGTCGTGATCCCAAGGGCCAGGGATCGAGTCCCTTCTTGGGCTCTCTGCTCATCGGGGAGCCGCTTCTCTCTCTCCCCCTGCCACTCCCTCTGCTTGTGTTCTCTGGCTCTGTCTATCTCACTGTCAAATAACTAAAATCTGTATGAATAAATAAATAAAAGTACTTCATGTAAAAGCAAAACTGACAATATGCCATGTTTGTGGCATATAGCTTATTTTACCCTTCTCTTATGATTTGAGTAGCTATAAATTCGGGGTCTTAGTTCTCTATTTTAAATGTTGTGACTGTTTTGTCCAGAACATATTTTAAGCAAAAACTGGCATTGTGTTGCTTATTTTAACTTTGGTGACATCCTTTGTTAAACAGAAGTTCTAAATTTTGATGAGGTCAAAATGATCAGTCTTTTCTCTTACCTTTTGTGGTTTTGTCTTGTTTTAGGAAGATCCTTAGTATCTCAGATCATAATGTCTTTTGTATTTTTTTTTCTAACATTTCTGTGGTTTTATTTATCTACTTTAAAAATTACCTAGAATTTATTTTTCTTTTCTCTCCTTTTTTTCTGAATGGAGATCTAGTCAAGTGCCAGACCATTTTAATAACTGTACATACCTCTATCTGGGACTGACTTTGTGTTCATAGCATCTGGCACTTACAGGCATTCATTAAAAATTTATTACATGAGTTAATAGAGAGGGAGAATCCCAGGCATTTTAGGCAGGGAACTGGTGTGAGCAAATGCTGAGGTAGGCACGCACAGATGTGTGCTAGAAGCAGCACTTGGTCCTCTCTCTTGTCCAGCCAAATGGTCCCTTTGGAGACACAGTTGACACCCTGTGCTTTATTTTCTGCCAGTACTGGAGGTCCCTAGGGCTCAGCTTGCTCTCCCCTTTCTGTAGTGGCTGGCATTTCCCTCCTTCTCCCACTTCTTTCTTTGCTGAACCTAAGTCGAGCTACTGGGTCCTCTTCCTTCCAAGAATTGACCACTGACCACTACCGGGGGACAGAGATAAAAAGAATGGTGTTTAGAATTGTTTGGGGCTTCTTTTCCATATTTTTCTGAGTCCCTTATAGAAAGTTTGTGGAAATCCTTGTTGAGGGCTTGATTTCCGAGGGTGGAGATCACAGCCCTCCCCTCCTCATCTCTTCTTAGCAAAGAGCAGAGTAAACCTTTGCCCCCGTGGAAGCCTCTCTTCTCAGCCTGCGACCCAAGCAGAACAAATTCCACAGGGGCCATTTGACGTTCCAGAGGCTTCTTAGACCAGAACCGTCCAATAGAAATGACTGT
>NC_048219.1:19211387-19213428 GCF_002007445.2 Ailuropoda melanoleuca
AATTTTCAAACCTGCAGAAAAGTTGGAAGAATAGTACACTGAACACCCCATCTCCCTTTCATCCGGATTTACCAGTGGTTAATATTCTTGTGTTACCATTTTACTTTGATGTTGGTTTTTTCTTTCCCTTCGTCCCTCTCCTCCCATTCCCTTTCCTCTCTCCTGCTCCCCTTCTTTCCCTCCTTTCTACCATCGTTCCTTCCATCGTTTTCCTTCCTTTATTTCTTTCCCATTTGAAAGTTGAAGACTTCTTGACACTTTACCCCTAAATACTTCAGCAAACAACCCTTAAAACTAGCATCCTACATAACCACAGTAATAGTACTTAATATACATGTTCCAACTTCCCCAGCTGTCCACGTAGTAACTGTAATAGCTCTAAAAAAAAAAATTCAATGAAGGTTCACATATTTTATTTGGTTGTTTATTTTTAATTATAAAGGAAACATAATACAATGTCGAGAGAACAGTTCAAGTCTTTGTCATTGCCCCTCTTTCCCATCCAATCCCACTTCTGTCCCAGGAGGTAACTGCTTTATCAGTTTGATGTGTGTCCATCAGGGCCTTTTCTATGCCTATCCTATTTTGGGAGGTTTTGTTTTTCCTAAGTGTCATCATACTATTTTGTTCATTGGTTTCATTTGGCAGACGTCTTGAAGACTCTCCCTCTGCCATCACATAAAGCTACCTCACGTCGGGGCGCCTGGGGGCTCAGATGGTTGGTCATCTGCCTTCGGCTCAGGTCGTGATCCCAAGGGCCAGGGATCGAGTCCCTTCTTGGGCTCTCTGCTCATCGGGGAGCCGCTTCTCTCTCTCCCCCTGCCACTCCCTCTGCTTGNTCCGTCTGCTTGCGTTCTCTGGCTCTGTCTATCTCACTGTCAAATAACTAAAATCTGTGTGAATAAATAAATAAAACTACTCCATGTAAAAGCAAAACTGACAATATGCTATGTTTGTGGCATATAGCTTATTTTACCCTTCTCTTATGATTTGAGTAGCTATAAATTCGGGGTCTTAGTTCTCTATTTTAAATGTTGTGACTGTTTTGTCCAGAACATATTTTAAGCAAAAACTGGCATTGTGTTGCTTATTTTAACTTTGGTGACATCCTTTGTTAAACAGAAGTTCTAAATTTTGATGAGGTCAAAATGATCAGTCTTTTCTCTTACCTTTTGTGGTTTTGTCTTGTTTTAGGAAGATCCTTAGTATCTCAGATCATAATGTCTTTTGTATTTTTTTTTCTAACATTTCTGTGGTTTTATTTATCTACTTTAAAAATTACCTAGAATTTATTTTTCTTTTCTCTCCTTTTTTTCTGAATGGAGATCTAGTCAAATGCCAGACCATTTTAATAACTGTACATACCTCTATCTGGGACTGACTTTGTGTTCATAGCATCTGGCACTTACAGGCATTCATTAAAAATTTATTACATGAGTTAATAGAGAGGGAGAATCCCAGGCATTTTAGGCAGGGAACTGGTGTGAGCAAATGCTGAGGTAGGCACGCACAGATGTGTGCTAGAAGCAGCACTTGGTCCTCTCTCTTGTCCAGCCAAATGGTCCCTTTGGAGACACAGTTGACACCCTGTGCTTTATTTTCTGCCAGTACTGGAGGTCCCTAGGGCTCAGCTTGCTCTCCCCTTTCTGTAGTGGCTGGCATTTCCCTCCTTCTCCCACTTCTTTCTTTGCTGAACCTAAGTCGAGCTACTGGGTCCTCTTCCTTCCAAGAATTGACCACTGACCACTACCGGGGGACAGAGATAAAAAGAATGGTGTTTAGAATTGTTTGGGGCTTCTTTTCCATATTTTTCTGAGTCCCTTATAGAAAGTTTGTGGAAATCCTTGTTGAGGGCTTGATTTCCGAGGGTGGAGATCACAGCCCTCCCCTCCTCATCTCTTCTTAGCAAAGAGCAGAGTAAACCTTTGCCCCCGTGGAAGCCTCTCTTCTCAGCCTGCGACCCAAGCAGAACAAATTCCACAGGGGCCATTTGACGTTCCAGAGGCTTCTTAGACCAGAACCGTCCAATAGAAATGACTGT
>NC_048219.1:19215508-19254105 GCF_002007445.2 Ailuropoda melanoleuca
GACAGAGATAGAGACAGCCAGCGAGAGAGGGAACACAAGCAGGGGGAGTGGGAGAGGAAGAAGCAGGCTCACAGCAGAGGAGCCTGATGTGGGGCTCGATCCCACAACGCCGGGATCACGCCCTGAGCCGAAGGCAGACGCTTAACCGCTGTGCCACCCAGGCGCCCCGTGACTGAATTTTCTTATCCCAAAGATGGTTCTGGCAGCAATGTGGAGGAGAAGCTGAGGCCAGTGAGGTGTCCACTGCAGCAGTCCAGGCGAGAGAAGAGGTTCCACGGGAAAATACAGGTCTAGGGGGCGTCAGAGATTTGGCAGCAAATATTTGCATGGCTGCTGGGTGTTTGACACTGTTGTTCCCTGCCCTGAAAGACAGAAGCCCTGCCAGCTAAAAAGGGACGGGAGGGGAGAATGGCTTCATTGCAGTCCGATCCAGTACAAAGGCAGAGCTCCCAGGGTGGTCATCAGGTCTCAGGCATTGAGGTATGCCAGTCGGTGAAATACAACAGAGCCTGAAAAAAAAAAAAAGGTAAATCTGTGTGTGTTGGCAGATTTCTAGGGTACGTTAAGTGACAAAGTCAAGATTTAGTACATTTGAAGAATTATTTCAGAAATTACTGTAGTGTGAAATATAGCCCACTGTTAGTACTGGTTGGTTACTTGTGTGGTGTAGAGATGGCAAAGGGTTTTTTTCCTCTCCCATTTCTGTTGTCCCGTCTGTGCTTAAATTTTCTATATTGAGCATATATCTTATAATAGAAATACATACTGTATATACGTAGTTTTAGCTGATCCTAGTTGTTTCCAGCTGCTCCCAGGAGCATGCGGCTAACAGCAGTCTGAATCACTCCCTGGTCCCTCCGTCTCCCAGGTCTAGGCAGTCTGCAGTGCCTTCCTGGGTGCTCCCACAGTACTTGGTTCATCTCCCTGTAGAGCATTTAACCTAGCGTATCACAAATGTGTTGGCCTGGTTTTCTCTAGACAGAACTTGAGTCAGGGACCATGCTGACTAATACAGTGCCTGGTCTATGATAGAGCTTAGGTCCTGGAGCACCATGGAACTTAAAAAGTGCATTTATGCATTTCTGAACATTCTGCTTGGGGGCCAGGGTTAAACTCTCTGAGCCTGCAGTGTGACACCAGGACTCACTATCCCCTGGAGGGAAAGGGGTGTGGCCATGTTTAGGGGGAGGGAGACAGAGTAGTTTCTGAGTGTACTCACTCGGTTCTCTGAGTTAAGCTAACTACCAAGGCCATAAACAGAGGGTGTGGACTTTACTTTCTGTATGACACTGGGACCAAAACCGGCAAGGAAGGAAGATTGCTCTTTGTTCTAGAGCTCCACAGAGAGCCATCGAGGTCTGGCAAAAAGCACACAGACTTTGGAGCCAAGTAGACCAGGAAGCCCCATCAAGCCATTAAACCCCTTGGGACCCTAGTTTCCTCTTTTGCGTGATCACAGATAATATACACTGCACAGGGTTTATGAAGGGGAGATAAATGAGATGGATGTGTGGCCGTAAACATTAGTTTCTTTCTTTTTCCTTCTTCTGTAGTATACCTCTCAACTTTGTCCTGGGGAACCAAAGGTCTGACCGAGGGCAAGAGACCAGTTCTGCTCTTTTGGGAAGAGCAGGTTAGGAGTGTAGAGAAGAACCGGGAGTATTGCCTGTCATGGAATGTCCCCTTCCAGTGCCTCTGAGCTGCTTATCTCTTCCATCCCTAATAGACCTCCACCTCTCTGCCATTTTAGGCCTTCCCTTGCTCTGGGTGACGCTCTTGAGTAAGATAATCCGGATTGGCCCATGTGTTTGCTTCCGTGCCTGCTGCGGCCCTTTTTGATCAAGAGACCTTGGATGTGTCACAGATTCAGAAACCAAGATTTTCTGTTTAAGTTTTCAATTGTAAATAAAGTTTTGTTTTGTTTGGGTACACGTGTTGTTTTTAAACAGTTGTAATGATAGCCTGTCTCCTCACACCTTAGACTGGCTCTCACCAGAGGCTAGCATGGACCAGAGTCAGACCGTCACTGTGGTTAGGTGATGCCTCAGTCTTGCAAGCGATTGTAGCAGTCCCCTCTTGGGTTCCAGCTGATTGGGCAAAGAAGGCAAAGCTCCAGGGCTATAAGCACAATTTGTTCCAAGGATGTTCCCAGTAGGTTCAGTGTGGTTGGTTCTGGAGCCTGTGGGGAAAGGATCGCTAACTTAGGATATTTTTGGATCAGAGACTATTTGGTAGAATGTGTCTCAATCATGATGACGTGGGAAAAATTTACTCAAAAATCTTGGTTTCAATCTGGGGTCCTTTTTTAAAGAGTAGAGGTTTCGAGAAGTTCTCATCCCCTTTCAGAGCTTCAGTTTTCTCATCTGTAAAGTGGGGATGATAATACCTACTTCATAGCATTGCTGAAAGGTTCATATAAGCAAATGGATATGAAGGTCACTTGTAAACAGTAACATGCCTTGGAAAATCCTTATCTTGAAAGGACATAGCCCAACATAGAAAGATCCCAGCAAGCATAATGTTCAAGAGGTAAAGAGAGTTCCATGGTGTTCCTTTTACAAGGCCATTTCTATGCATTCCTACTTTTTCTGTCTTGGCTTATGGGCAGGGATGACGCAGAACTCCTGGCAGCGGCAGACATAGCACAAAGCTGAGCTCTGTGACAGAAGAGGACCTGGTTCAAAGCGCCATTTCCGTGTATTGGGGTACAGGGAGCTGGTGAGACATATAAGGGCCCTACAATATAGATATTTGCAACTCCCTATAGCTAAGTAAACAGGGTTCAGGGGACAAAGTGAAGAAAGGACTGACCTAGCGGAGGAGAGATCTTTAAATAACTAGAAAAGGTGGAATTATAGAGCGGAAGGAGAATGAGCAGCTCAGATCCTGAGCTGATGTTCTTCTGATGGGCCTTTCAGTTGAATTCAGTTACACTTGGCACCTGCGTTCTAGGCCAGTCTCTGTCCTGGGCCCAGGAGCTGCAAGATGAGTAGGATGAGGCCCGTGCTTGTGACAGAAGATAGGCACATTGCCATTCGGTGTGGTATTAGAATGTGAGCCCTTACGAAGACAGGAAATTTGGTTGTGTTGTTTTTTGTTTTGTTGCTATGTCCCCCACCACCTAGAAAAGGTAAGTATCTAGTACCTAGTAAGTGCTCGAGAAATACCTGTTGTATGAATGGTATGTACCTGGTATGCTGCGGGGGGGGCGGGGTAGCATGAAAGGAAGAGGTAACGTTTGCGGTAAGTATTGACAGATTGGGGGCTTTCTAGGAAGAGGAACTATGTTCTTGGGCCAGAGTCTGTTAGGGATGGAGGACAAGGTGAACATTATTTTGCAAAGGAGATTCTTGGAATGAACCTCGCCTTTCATATCACTTAAGGGTGGCACCGGCATTGTCTAAGCTGTGGCCACCATGCTGGGCAGCGTGGGAGGGGCTAGCGAAGCAAGTGGAAAGCTCCCACCTCCCTCCATTTATCAGGAACTGTTCATCCTCTAGTGCTTCAGTGCCATCTCTGCGCCCGTCGGGAGGCGGCTACGAGGAAACCAGTTTCCTAAATAACTTATCTTTATGCTCATTGAGCTTGATGAGAGAGTTTAGTGAAATAATTGGAAAGTAAATAGTGACACTCTTAAGTAACATTTTAAGGACAGATGTTACAGAATTGACATTTCTG
This sequence comes from Ailuropoda melanoleuca, assembly GCF_002007445.2. Classification (NCBI taxonomy): domain Eukaryota; kingdom Metazoa; phylum Chordata; class Mammalia; order Carnivora; family Ursidae; genus Ailuropoda; species Ailuropoda melanoleuca. Next base: position 19,219,187 of record NC_048219.1, read on the forward strand.
TTTGAGAAGCCATCCCTTAAAAGCAATTACATAGGGAACATTGCTCATTTATTCACAGAGGTGCTGCTCCCATTGTTCTAAGTGTCCACTTCGGGAAAAAGGTCTCAAACCTGTAGGGCACACTTTTAGATGTCCCCAGTGTTGGCAGAACTGCCTTTTGAGGAAACATTTTCTTTTTAACAGTCAAAAGTTATCTGGAGCTGGAACAGCTGAATAGCAGCTCTAGAATCTGCCTGTTCTGTCCATACACATTATTACTGCAAGCCTTTTTCACCTGGTTACTGGCGCAGTTGCCCAGACAACCTCTCTGCTGCCGGCACCTTCTCCAGTCCATTTCCTGTACCACATTATTCATAGAACAAAATTATTAAGGTACTGAGTGTTGGGTACTAGTCTAGGTGCTTCAGGAACTCAGTCTGAGGAGAGGAAGATGTAATTAATGCAACACAGTGTGTTAGGATAGGAGGGTCTCCTAACGAAGTAACATCTGAGGCAAGACCCAAAGGATGAAGAGTTAAGCAGGCAAAAGAGAAGAAAGGAGAAAGGAAGAGTTCTGTGTAGAGGGAATAGTATGTGATAGCTCAAAGGAAGCAGTGGCTAAAAGATCTCCTGGAAGGTTGAATAAGAAATGTGAAAGAAGTGTCAGAGGTAAGTTCGGAGAAGTCCTATAGGGTCCTGTAAACCACAATAAGGAATTTGGACAAACCTAAGGGCAGCAGTGGTAAGACTGTCATGATCAGAGAGGTGTTTTCAAAAGAACACTCTGGATGTGGTGGTGGAGAATATTAGTGTAGGAAAGAGGTGAAGAGTCGCTAGGAGACCACAGCAATGCTCTAAAGTGAGGGGTCAGCAAACTATGGTTGGCAGGTCAGATCACACACCCCCTTTGTCAGTGGCTCATAAGCTAAGAATAAGAATGTTTTTTAAATGTTTAAATAGTTGAAACAAAGGATATTTTGTGATACGTAAAAATATGAAATTCGAATTTCAGCGTCCACAAATAAAGTTTTTTTTGAACACAGGTGCACTTGTTTATTGATTGTCTGGCTTCTTTCAAGCTGTAAGGTTGAGCAGTTGAGACAATTGTCTGGCCTGCAAAGCTTAAAATATTTGCTATCTGGCCGTTAGAGGAAAAGTTGGCCTACTCCTGCTGTAAGCAATAGATGATTGCCTATACTAGTGTCATGGCAGTAGGAATGAGAGACTCTGGTTTGGCATTTCAAGATTTTTAGGACTTATTCAGGGGGGCCTTTAGAAGGTGGAATTGACATCCTAGATGATATTGCACTGGCGTACTGTCTCCCTACTTCCATTTTGTTCCTCTACAACCCCTTCTCCGCTCAGTAGCCATTAAAAACAACTTGCCACTCCCTACTTAAAATTCTAAAATTACCCTTCTCACTGTTGCCCTTAGGATAATTTCAAATAAAGTGTACCTAATTTGAACCCGCCTACTTCTATAACCCAACGTCTTCATTCTAGTCTTACTAGACTACTTTACTTCCATCCCCCCACTGCCCCGTGCCTCTAGGCTTTTTTTTTTTTTTTAAGATTTTATTTATTTATTTGACACAGAGACAGCCAGTGAGAGAGAGACAAGCAGGGGGAGTTGGAGAGGAGGAAGCAGGCTCCCAGCAGAGGAGCCCGATATGGGGCTCAATCCTATAACACCGGGATCACGCCCTGAGCCGAAGGCAGACGCTTAACGACTGAGCCACCCAGGCGCCCCTGCCTCTAGGCTTTTGCATAAACCTTGTAGTGCCTGGAGTCAGCGCTCCACCTTCTTCCTACCTCCACTCCCAAAATGCTTCGTGCTTTTGCAAAGCTGGAGTGTTTGGAGTTTGGGGTGTTTAAATTTCTGCCTTCATCCCTAGACTGAATTTAAGGCAGAAACTGAGTCGCGAACTAGTGCGTCCCAGCTGATCGTAGACCCTTAATAACGAATGAAGGTGGAGGACTTCAGCTACATCAGGTGGCACCCTCAATTATAAATCGTTTGTGAGATGAGTAATCCCTATTGCACACGGCTGTAGTAGGGATAAAATGCAAGAAAAATGCCCAGCTTGCTCAATAAACGTGAACTGAAATTAAATCTGATTTGTGGCCAAAACAAAACGACGTGAATACTTAACGAGACAGTTCTTCTATGCCTGGTAAGGTGGTTCAGAAGGCAGGTCCCCGTGGAGTACACCACCGCCCTCCGCCCTAAATATGCTGAGCAGGGGCGGTCTGACGGACTGCGTGGTCCCTCCAAGGTGACTGCTCCGCCAAAACGGACGCTCTTGGAATGCATACATTTAAGTCAGTTCCAAAAACCCTCGCTGTGCCGAGAGTACACGGCCATTGTAGAAAAGAGGGCTCTATCCGCAGTAATGGTCTGAGGTCACAAGGACCACATTTAAAGCAGAGGGAGAGAAGGCCTTCCCTCCACATGGGGCTAAGGTGTCGTCGGGTCCCCTTACAAGCCCCTGGGTCAGGCCAGGTAATCCCGGTCAAGCGTTTGCCGGTCCCCTTCCTACAGCCAAAACCTAGCCCCGGACGTGGGGCCTCCCCGCGCCGCAGCCTCATGAAAGTCACGTTCGCTCTGCCCGTCCTCTCGGGTACTCTATGGTTCTCGTGGTGACTCTACTCTAATTCTAGTTCCGGTCTCTATGGCGGCGGCGGAGGCAGGAACGGTTGTAGGTCGGCCGAATTAGCCGCCTAAGAGCCAATGAGAGTGGAGGAGTGATAAAGTATTAGCCAATAGAAGCTAGGAGTTGAGGTCAGGTGGTGAGATTGACAGCACTACTGGCCACTGAACGATGGTTTGGGCGGGCCGATCGCAGGGCTTATCCCGCCCGTCCCGCCATTCTCGCTAGTTCGATCGGTAGCGGGAGCGGAGAGCGGACCCCAGAGAGCCCTGAGCAGCCCCACCGCCGCCGCCGGCCTAGTTACCATCACACCCCGGGAGGAGCCGCAGCTGCCGCAGCCGGCCCCAGTCACCATCACCGCAACCATGAGCAGCGAGGCCGAGACCCAGCAGCCGCCCGCCGCCCCCCCCGCCGCCCCCGCCCTCAGCGCNCCCGCTCCCTTCCGCGTGTACCCTGAGGGCGCGGCGCGCCGCCTACGCAGGCCCGAGTGGGCCGGGCGCTTCCCCTTCCCTCACGTGCTCCCCGCCCCGCAGCCGCGCCCGCCCGCGGGCTCCGCGCCCCGGGCCCACCCACGTGTGCTGGGGAGCCCGCGAGCGGCCTCGGAGGAGAAAGGCTGTCAGGTGGTCGCGGGCCGCCGCGGAGCGCGTGCGGGGCCGGTGCCAAGCGTGGCGGGTTTAAGAAAGGACGTCTGGTAATCGTGGGTTTTTGTGTTTGTGTGTTTTTTTTCCTCCAGCAACGAAGGTTTTGGGAACAGTAAAATGGTTCAATGTAAGAAACGGATATGGTTTCATCAACAGGTGAGATGACCGCCACCGTAGTCTCCGTCCTACCTTTTGCATGCTCTGCTCGTTGGGTAGCTCTGCTGACTTGGAAGGGTGTAAGCGTGTGTAGGTTGTTGCTACTTGGTAGTGAGATTCTGTTTTCCTTGAAGACTGGAGGGCTCGGGAATCTAGAGATGGTCTTTGTTTTGCAGCTAAATATTAATCTGAAATCAATTTGAGAGTCTTTTTAGGTACGGAGCGATTTAAAAGGCAAGTGCAGTGAGTGAGTCAACTCTTAAAAGGGCAAACTGAGAAAACCGATCTAGTCTAGTTCTCTTAGGCGCATTTTTATCCTTGTTACCCTTTTTATACGTTATTGAAATTGGTAGTGAAAAACGTGATGTGACCCACTGATTAGTATATATACGTTATTTCTAACACGTTAACCTTTGGAGGTAACAAGATTTGGCGGTGCAAGATTTGTCATCTTGACTGTTAAGGTTATATATCGCCTTTGTTTAACGTTTCAATATGTGCTGTCTTGAGTGCTTTGGATAAATTTCACTTTAGGACTACAGTAGTTTTTATTTGTTCCTGTAGAGCATCTGGAAGAAATTGCCCCTTTCTCAGTTTTTATTTCTCATACTTTTTTTGTCCCCATCTTTAGGATTAGTCCTTAGGATCGTTTGTAGCAACAGTGATGGTAACGTGCAGTTTTACACACTGTACTCTTCGTGGTCTCCCTTGTGAGGCGGGCATCATTTTCAAGATGGCTGCCAAGCAAGGCTGCTAGTGCGGTTGCATATGGGTGTAGAGCATGGTGTGTGCTCCTAGCATTTTGGCCTTACAGGTAGGATGCTGTCATCTCAGCGTTTTCTTACATTCTTACTTTAGAAGGCATTAAACAACCAGATGCTTTAAAAGAACACCTAAGAGTAAGAAATAGTACTGAATGCATGTGAAATGGACACGACAAGAAACCAAGTGGACAAGATCAAGCTTAAAGACAGACCTAATTGGCTGATGAAAAACCTTTCATTACTCAACCATGAAGTGTCGTGGAAATGTTCAAAGCAAAAGAGACTGTAAGCATTTGATAGTCTGTTTTCCACGTTTGCAGTTGTGGGGAAACATTCTGTTTCTTCCAAAATTTTTGGGAATTTTCCATCTATTCTTACACTGCTTTTGTGACAGGCCAAGGCTACATTTTTCATCAGTTTTTTGATAATGGTTTACTAGTGATGAAGGAAGGGAATGCGCGGGTGCTTATATTTTATCACTTTTTAGTTGATCTCTGAATGTTAGCGTTTCAGTTAATATTTTCCTCTTACTCTGATTTTTCTTACTGTCCTAACCCTTAGACCAATAGGTTTCAAATTAAAGTAGGCTTATTATCCTGGAAGGTTGTTAAAAAATACAGATTGCTGAATTCTTCCTTCCCAGCCTGGATTCATTGGGTCTGGGGTACATTTTTAACAAGAATTCCAGGTGATTATGTCTTGTGAGCCATACTTTGAAAAACACTGCTTTTAACCCTTTACCCAGTGTAATGCTGGTGTACATGTTAGAAGAGACTGTAATTTGCAGCCTTTTCTGTGGTTAGATTGTAGTTTGTGCTTTAGAAATTGTGCCATGTGCCTTATGTTTTGCTGCATTTTGTTAAATGGACATAGGTTATGATTTTTTAAGTGAACAATTGGTAATCCAAGATAAAAGAGTCCTATATTTACATACTCTATTTTATGAGATGCTATTCCTTGAATATCTCTTTTCCGACTTGAAATCAACCCTACTGGTAGTCCTCCAGGGCAAGTTAAATGTAAATTGACTTTTGATGATCCTTTTTTGGGACTGTCCTAACCTCAGTTATTTTGTCAAGTTAACTGGTTTAAATGTGCTTTGTGTTTCTAAACTGGTTATTTCAATGATTCTAAGACTTTCAAGTCACTGTAAAATGTGACTGCAATTAAGTCCAGGAGAGTTTTGCCTTGATTAAGGGAAAATGTAGGTCTTAAGAAACTATAGTCCGATAGTTTGCAATTTGGTTGGCTATGTAAGCACTTGGCTCTCGGTGGGGGTTTGGGGGGGAAGCAGACACATGCTGCTTCTGTAGAAAGAGGATGTAGTGTTTGAGATGATTGCTGTGACTATAATTTTAACCTTGGAGTTCTGTGAATTATATTCTGGTTCTTAAGATTTTTATAATGAAAATAGGGGATAATTTTTGTGTAAATTTTGATTTTAAAGAAACATTTTCATTGTAAATATTTTGATCTAAATTACTACCTGTGAAAATAATGTTACGGCCTTATCAGAATTATTTTTTAAAGGGTTTTCTTTTGTTGGTTTTCTTGTGTAAAAGGTCCTGAATAAGAACATAGACCTTTAGAACATCAAACATTTTGGCTGTTTTTTGTTAGGCTACAGAATCTAGGAATTCTGAGAAATTCATGGTTAGACCTTGGGTATGCTGTGTCTTGAAAACAGTAATTGGATTACGTGACTGGAGGGGTTTATTCCCCCCCCCCCCATTTCAGTTTATTATGAAAAGCTTCACTCAGAACTGTTGAAGAGGTCATTAGAAGGATGCCACAGGGGTCAGTGGTTTCAGGGCTTGGTTCTCTGCTTTTTAAATCTGGAAATCCAATTTTGTCTTTGCTTCCAGCTGTTGAAGATTAATCCATACTCATCAAATTCATGAAAAGTTGGCATGAATCGGTAACAATTTTAACAGTTTTTCATTGGGACATGCGTCTTTTCATAGTGACCACAATCGGAATACCTCTCTGTTCTCAAGAGTACTTAAAAATGCTTAATCAATCATTCTAGGGTTTTGGGGTGGGCAAGGAATTTGGAGCAAAGAGAATCCAATAGGGCAGAGGACATAAACTGGTGATGTACTAGCTGAATCTACCCCCAGATACTTAGGAAAACAGTGTCTTAAAGAGAACTGGAATGAATTGCTGATACTTAAAATTGAGATAATCTCCCTAATATTCAGATTACCATCTTTTTAAGATCTGAATTTTAGCTTTGGGACCTGAAGTCCCATGTAAGTAAAATCAGCTGGCCACAAGTATTATCGCCACCTTTAAATGGGGCATACACCACAATATGTCATGTTTGGGTTTCTCCTGTTGTTGACTTCCTTTCCTGCCCAGCCTCTGTGCATTTGAGTTTATTACCTATGGTCTAGGAGCAGGTATAATATACTAAGCCAAGGAAGGGTTTAGCTATCTTTCTTCAGGAAAAATACTTACTTGTGGCTCTCAGGCTTAGTCTCTCTTTTGGGGATTCCCTGTGTATGTAACTGATGAAGGTGACTTCCTTCACACAGTGGTGACACATTAAAAAAGCAGCTAATGTTTTCCAAGCACTTACACCGGGTATTATTGTAAATGCTTTACATGAACTAAGCCATTTAATCCTCAAAATCTTTAAGGTGTCAATACAATTCTCAGGTACCGAGAAGTTGAGTAACTTGCCTTGGGAAGCATAATGAGTGGCAGAGCTAGGGTTTGAACTCCTATTTTCTGCCTTTGGAGTTTGTTCACTAGCTGCTGTTACACTGTCCCTGAAAATAGGCCCTGGTCCTCTTCAGTTTGGTTAATGTCCACAGTTGCAGCTAATTTCATAGGGTGGCTATTCTTAGCCATCAAAAGACTTTTCTAAATGATAGCTAGCAGTCACTGGAGCTCCTGTGTGCTGACTTCTTAGTCCCCCAGATTTGAAAAACTTTGCTTTTTGCGCTGCCTATTACGTGTAGTGAGGTACTGCTGTAATAGTTTAGTGTGCAGATTGGGTTTACAAATTAAAAGGACTTGCTAATACGGGGATGCAATTGAGGGGTTAAAGGAGAGAGCCTTTGACTGTTATCTCATTTGTGAATCTTTTCATTCTGTTTTTGTATGACTTAGAAGCTAGGAATGGGTTTTCTTTTTAAGGGTTGTTTAAATAAGAATATGTGACAGACATGGCCTAAAGTATTTACTCCCTGGTTCTTAGTTTTAAAAATGTGTAGCTCTGTGGGAGCGTGATTGCCAAGTCTCTTGGACTGTTAAAATCAGACTGAAATTGATCACAAACGGTAAGGTTATCTCTAAATCATAGAAGGCATGGATAGTTTATAACATAATTAACTAAATGCTGTGGCACTAGGAAGACTTGGTGGTGTGCTATTAAATAGGAAGGATGGGTGGGTGGAAGCAAAAAAAAAAAAAAAAAGATACCTAAGTAGTCCCCAAGTCATGGTGTATCATTGGCAGTCTTCAGAAAGCACTGTTAAATGGTTGTTGGTGTGGGTAGGGGGTGTTTTTGTTTTGATTTCAGAACTGAGCCTCTTCAGACAATGACTTCTATATAAGGCACTTTAGGATTAATTTGCATGCTGGTTTTGTTAGCTACTGATCTTAAGTTGGCCAGAATTCATCCTTGTTCACCAAGTCACTGATATGTAAAAGCTTTTCATCTTGAAATCCAGAGTAGAGAACTAGCTTATTTACCTTATGTTTTACAAGTATTGGGGCTGTTACTAAGTTTTCCACCCTTCAGTCTTAGCCCTTGGAAAACATCTACAATCCGGCTCACTGAGGCAGAATGATAGAAAATAATGTGGAAAATAGTGTGCCTGCTGGCCGTAAGAAGTGTTTAATAGAAAACAAGTAAAAAGATAAGTAGGGTTTATTATCTTATGGTCATCTACAGAACTTGGGTATTGATGTCTGGATGCTTTGGGTTATGGAGAATAAATGGGTGCTAAATTCTAGACGTTTTTATGACTGTAGAATTAATCATTTGTGCAGTTGGGCAATTTAAGCTGTTAAAAGGGCTTGACGTGGTAATCTGCAACAAGGTAATAGGATAAGAGCATTTAGTTATCGATAGATGAGCTTATATGTTAGGTTTCATTTAAGGCAATGCTGTGGTTTGGGGGCGAAATGTTTCCTAAAATTTTAGGAGATTTTGAGACACTTTAATCTGGGTAAATTTAGTGTGGAGCTTAGTGCTGGCGCCATGTTTTTACCTTCATTGTGCTACATTAGAAGTTTTTAAGAGACTTCTGTGTGTAAATCCCAGCAGGATTTCTTTTTTTCTTTAGCATTTTCCAAACTTAAAACGGTAACCCCTTTTTTGCTTCACCCTCTCACTGTGATTCTTTTTTCCTTGAAATCCATACTGTGTCCTCATTTGCTGAATAAGGACAATACTACTAGTTAGGTGAGAAAGCCTGAGAGGTGGGGTTTTTCTGAAACTTTCTCCGTGTAAATACTGCCCTTTGTAAGAGCGCGAGCTGCAGGAGTAGACCGAAAGTGCACGCCTGAGTGCGGGAGAGCAGGAGCGCTGTGCCGCGTGGTAGGACGCTGTTGGAATATTGTAGGCCTGTGCCGTCCAGTACAGTAACCATCAGACCTGTGTGGAAGCGTGCTTCTTGCAGCTGAGAAACGGAATTTTTTTTTAACTTGAATTTTAAAACTGATACCCAATTTAGTGTTTGTTTTGAACCACTTTCTTATGAACAGCTTGCATTTGTGAACCTACTTTTCGGAAGTGTAAAATACAGAGCAGATTATGAAGGCTTAGTATGAAAAAAGAAATGTAAAATACTTCAGTTTTTTATATTGATTTGTACATGTTTAAATGGTAAAACTAATTTTACGTGCTTTTACTTTTTTTATTGTGGCTACTGGAAAACAAGCGTAGATATAGATTTCCCCATGCTATCCAAACGTAGCGCGTTCCTGTGAAACCTCTCGTGAAAGTAAAGTGGTATAAAGTGAACTTTCAGATAACAGGGCAGACCTGTGTTGAGCTTGCATTTTATCTCTTTCGGGCGGCAGTGTGGATGAGCTTGGGTCTGAGTATAGTGTGGTCTTGAGGTAAGTGTTGTCTCATCCGCATTGTCCAAATAAGGCGATTTGCCCCAGACCATGTAGTTTAGTGATGACGATAGCCCGGATTCTAACCTTGGCTCCAGTGGTTCTAGTAAGGAAAGCTACAGCATTGCTCTATGGGTATACTGCCTGCTCTTCATTCCTCTTTCTCCTCTCTGATCAGTAGGACTCAACATAACTATAATATGTGGAAAACAGTATTTGGTAATTGAGCTGCTGCACTGGATCAAAGGTGGTGGCCTTCTAGGTTGAAATACTTGAGGACAGGCCATGTCTTATTTTTATTACTGGTGCTTCCCACAGTGCTAAGGCAGCTAGCTAGCTGCTTTTTAAGATTTGTTTATTTTTGGGGTGGTGGGACAGGGACAGGGAGACAGGAGAGAGAATCTTAAGCAGACTCTATGCTGAGCACAGAGCCCTACATGGCACTGGATCTCATGGCCGTGAGATCACAACCTGAGCTGAAACCAAGAGTTGGGCACATAACCAACTGTGCCACCCAGGCATCCCCAGCTAGCTAGCTAGCTTGTTACTATACTAGTCTGCCCTGTCCATAATTTTCCACCCTCGGTGAAGTTAGAAGTATGTGTCTTGGTTCTCAGCATATACCACAAAAGGTAAGGTGCAGTACTAGGGATGTCTCTATTTTTCCTTACTACATTAATAATAGCTAAAGGATGGTGTTTTGTTTTGTTTTGTTTTTTTAAGATTTTATATATTTGAGAGAGCACGAGCAGGGAGGAGGGCCTGAGGGAAAAGGAGAAGCAGACTCCCCACTGGGCAGGAAGCAAGCACCACATGGGACTCATTCCCAGGACCCTGGGATCATGACCTGAACTGAAGGCAGACACTAACCGACTGAGCCACCCAGGTGCCCTGGTCAGCTTATTTTAATTGCTGCTTTTCCCTCTCCAGTGACCTCTCTAGTAGCCATGAGCTTGAATTTGTCTCCAGTATTATGATTAATAGGGGTCAACAAACTACCACTAAACGGTTGTTTTTATGATGCCTTGTGAGCCCAAAATGGTTTTTACAGTGGGGGAGGAGATACATAGCAGAACCTTGGTCTGATTAAATGGAATAGTTCTGTAACGCAGGTGAGGATGTAGGGGTGCTTGTTACTTGTCCTCCAAGAAGTGGAGAGACCGTATTGCTGTAAGCTGCCTCTAGAGCTGGAAATGTAAAGATTTTCAGACTGGTGCTTTTTGAGTTCTTAGCATAGTAGAGATCAGGGCCTGTGGAGTCAAATTCTACCACTGAGCAGATGAACACATACTTCATTTTCCTAATTTGTAGAATGGGGCGTTAATGACAGTGTCTGCCTCAGCATTGTGAGGAGCGAGTGGTGTGTATAGTTAAAGCATTTGGGACAATATCTGGAACTTTTATCCTCTGTAAGGTAAGCTGTTGTATCTAATTTTTCCCATTTTGCAGATGAGGCAGCTTTTCAAGGTTGCACAGCTGTTAATAGTAGAATGAGGACTAAAAATTGGGTTTCCTTTTAGCACTACCTTGAATTTCTGCGTAGTCACTTAAGTTGTAACTATATTTAATGCATCCAGACTATAGAGTTCTATTTTGGCTAAAACTGGATTTTTTTTTTTTTTGAGCTGTCAAATTTTTTCCTAAAATCCAGGTATGCTTTGGCCATAATTCCCTAATAGGCTGGTTTGTTGTCAACAGAGTAAATGAATGCCATTGTCCAGCACATCATTAATGAACCCTTTATAGGTTTCCATATATCTTTGTATCCACAAAATATCTCCTTAAGCTGTCTTTCAGGAGATGCATTCTGTGTATTGCCTACCTTGTACCGTGTTTTTTTTTTTTTTTTTTAAAGATTTTATTTATTTATGTGACAGACAGCGAGAGAGGGAACACAAGCAGGGGGAGTGGGAGAGGAAGAAGCAGGCTCCTAGCAAAGGAGCCTGATGTGGGGCTCGATCCCCGAACACCGGGATCATGCCCTGAGCCGAAGGCAGACGCTTAACGACTGTGCTACCCAGGCGCCCCTGTACCGTTTTTAAGGTTGTTCTGGGGGCGCCTGGGTGGCTCAGTCAGTTGGGCATCTGCCTTGGGTTCAGGTTGTGATCCCAGGGTCCTGGGATTGAGCCCCACATCAGGCTCCCTGCCTGCTTCCCCCCACCCCGCTTGTAGTCCCTCCCTNCGAACACCGGGATCATGCCCTGAGCCGAAGGCAGACGCTTAACGACTGTGCTACCCAGGCGCCCCTGTACCGTTTTTAAGGTTGTTCTGGGGGCGCCTGGGTGGCTCAGTCAGTTGGGCATCTGCCTTGGGTTCAGGTTGTGATCCCAGGGTCCTGGGATTGAGCCCCACATCAGGCTCCCTGCCTGCTTCCCCCCACCCCGCTTGTAGTCCCTCCCTCTCTCTCAAATAAGTAAAAACCTTTTTTTAATTTTTTTTAATAATTTTTTATTATGTTATCTTAGTCACTATACAGTATATCCTTAGTTTTTGATGTTAGTGTTCCATGATTCATTATTTGCGTAGAACACCCAGTGCACCATGCAATACGTGCCCTCCTTAATACCCATCACCGGCCTGTCCCAGTCCCCCACCCCCCTCCCATCTGAAGCCCTCAGTTTGTTTCCCAGAGTCCATAGTCTCTCATGGTTCATTCCCCCTTCTGTTTACCCCTTCATTCTTCCCTTCCTTCTCCTACCAATCTCCCTGCTATTTCTTATGTTCCATAAATGAGTGAAAGCATATAATTGTCTTTCTCTGCTTGATCAAATAAGTAAAAATCTTAAAAAAAAAAAAAAGATTGTTCTAAGTATTAGATGAGTAGTTGGTAGATTTTCTAATTGCTTTTACAACCTTGAAGTAAAATTTGTAAATAAGTACTTGTGTTTCTTTTTATTGTAGTATATAGCGTATCTTATGTGTACATAGGTATTTGCAACTATATATCAGAAGGTATGAATAGTGCTACCACAAAGACCAACAGATAAAAGAAATGATGTGTTGGCTACACAGGTACACAGTGGCATTACCAATAAATGAAAATTTCTCTCCATAGAAGTTGCATTTTTAGTAAATGTAATGCATATTAAAACTTAAAACATCAGATTCAAAACTCAAGTTATAATAAATGTACTTACATGAAAGTTCACTAGGATACCAAATAATTCTTCACCTAGTCCTCCAGCAAGCTTGACATCCTTCACCCCAGTTATGGCAAATAGTACCCATCTTTGGAACAACTTTAAATTGGCATATGGTGGGTGGTCAGCACTGCCCCTGTTGAGAGTTCCTGTTCTAGACTTTGCCCACCTTTCCTACTCTACCAGATTTTTGTTTCACTTTTCCTTGGGGCCCCGGGGTTTGGAATTCAATCCCAGTGTTGAAGATGAGAACTTTAATAGTGATGGCTATGGAACTTTGCAGGAATGCCTGTAGACCTATTTGACAGGCATTATGGCAACCATTAATTCCCTAGGTTTCCTAGTATTTAACTAGCTTGTAAAAGTCAGTTTTTAACCAGTTGCCTTGAGTAGCTTTTGCAGTATTCTGGGTGTTTGTAGATTGTTCTTTTAAAGATTTAAAATTCTGTTCCCATAAATGAACTGTCCTCATGTTACGATGATCCAAGTTGTGTGGATTCTTGGCGCATTTGTTGCTCCACAGTTCAACAAGGAGCCAACAGTCAGTAAGCCAGACAGTCTAGTTCATTGCGACCTTTGTTCCGTTTGTCATTAAACATTAGAACTCTTATTGAGCCCATTCTCTCTCTGACCTACTGGACAAAATGAAGAGGTTGGGGGAGGTCAGTAAAGGCCTGGAAAACGGTTTCTCCTGTGGTTTTTGCTTATATGGTAGAATCATCTTAACCCTAGGGCCCTAGCTAAAATAAGCTTATTCTCCCATTTTTACCTCAAGAAAGAGGTCCTCATGGGACGCCTGGGTGGCGCAGCGGTTAAGCGTCTGCCTTCGGCTCAGGGCGTGATCCCGGCGTTACGGGATCGAGCCCCACATCAGGCTCCTCCACCGGAAGCCTGTTTCTTCCTCTCCCACTCCCCCTGCTTGTGTTCCCTCTCTCATTGGCTGTCTCTATCTCTGTCAAATAAATAAATTAAAACTTAAAAAAAAATTTAAAAGAAAGAGGTCCTCAAATACATTTCCTCACACATAGCCCCTTTTAGTTTAGGCTTCCATCGCTCCTGGTCTGAAGTTTCTAGAGTAGTTTTTGGAACTAACTGGACGACTCTTGTATTTGAAATTTCCCTGATAGCCACTAAATTTTAACGTCTGATGTCATGCCTGTTCACCTACTCAGAAGCCTTTGGTGCCACCTCTGTCTACATGATCGTTTAGTCCCTACTCTTTACCCTCCCCCACCCACAGCCATAGTCCTCGTGCTCTAGCCAAACTTTGCTTGCTTTGAATTTGCTAGTTGTTGCTTTACCCACGTCCATGACCTCTTTTCTATCTCTGGAACGTCTTTCTCATTTTCCAATAAACTTATTTTAAGACTTAAAGCACATGTTTCCTCCTTTAACGCTACATTTAAGTCCTAAAGCAGATACTTCAACCGTATTTCTTCAGCACAGTTTGACTAGACATTTAGTGGCTGTTGTAAAGTGGTGTCTGGTATGAAGTGAAGGGGTTGTGTGTGCTAGTAGGAAGCTCGTTCATCTTCGCCTCCCTAGTTCTCCAGTACGATGCTTGTTTTCACGTGAATGATGTGGGTATTGACAGTGTCCGTGTTTGTACTTCATTGTGTTTTTTTTTCTTTCAAGAGCCGTTTTAGAATCATGACAAAATTGAGCAGAAAATAGTTTCCACGTACTCCGTGCCGATACGTGCAGCCTCCCTAACATGGTCATACCCAACATGACCTCTCCCACTTCCAGCACCAAAGTAATGGCGTTTGTTAAAATCAGCAAGCGTATTACATTGACATATCCTTATCACATCACCCAAAGCCCATAGTTTACACTGGGACTCAACTCCTGGTGTTGTACGTTCAATGACTTTTTTTTTTTAGGGGTCATCTCTGACCTCAAGGAGAGTTGGGAATTGGAAATGGTGAGGAAGAAATGAGAAAGAAGGATGCTTGGTAATTGAATGAGATATTTATGGTCTACTTTTAAAATGAGTAACAAGGCTCTAGGAGTAAGAGTGGTGTATGCCGGAAAGTTGTTAATGTTTGGTAGGGTAATGAGTGATAGTTGCTAGTCACTTAAACCCTCTTAATGGCTTAGTAGGTCACAGACTTTTTTTAAGTCCTCCTTCAGGTAGTGAAGTTACAACTGTTGGCAACTGCTTAGTTTCAAAAAAAATGGAACAAAAACCATGTTTCTGCTTTAAATTTCCTGGTGGCTGGTTGGCAGCCAGAAAGTCTCTAACAGTAGGAAAAATAGAGGGGAAATCCACAAAGAACAGCGCTTATTCTTAACCTTTGGCAACATGAAACATATTCCATTTACTGACTTGTTCAACTTGGTTGTGTCTTGCAGGAATGACACCAAGGAAGATGTATTTGTACACCAGGTGAGTGCTTGTGTAAAGGTTTTACAGTCCTAAGTTTTAAGGGTTGTGAGGAGAAAGAAAGGGCTGGATGTTTTCTCAACAGTTGTTCCTTGCAAAAAGTTTATTATATCCAACCACCAAACAATTTAGTTCCCACAGGAAGAGTGAGAACATGCATAAATGTATACATTGAAACATATTGGCAGTTTACTTAATTAAAATAGGTGTTTCAAATGGGTATTTTGTTAATAGCTGTAGGTTTTTTAAATGAAGAAATGTGCTCAACTCATACTAAATTTTGAAACCTGATTTCAGAGGAAGAAGAAATCTCCATTAACCTAAACTTGAACCAATGTTACTATAAGTACACAGAAATTTTGGTGGGGTGTTTTCACACACTGTCAGGATTTACCTCTATGTTAGGACAATTCACAGTGATCATGGGGGAAATAGGACTAAGCTGCAAAACCATACAAATTTGAAGTGAGCACTAGGACGCCACCAAAGTTACCCTAGGTCCTTCTGTGTATGCTGAAGCACTTTGAATGGGAATTACCTTTGAGAACTTTGATGGGCTTGGAACATTTACAAATCCTCACTAGTTTAGGGTTAAGTGAAAAGGCAGTGTGACAAAGTTGGTAATTACTCATTAATTTATAAATTGGTGTCAGTGTTTTAAGAGGAAAAAACTAACACGGGATTAGGTGCCATATGCTGAGCTTTCACAAGTAGATTTAGGA
This sequence comes from Ailuropoda melanoleuca, assembly GCF_002007445.2. NCBI lineage: Eukaryota > Metazoa > Chordata > Mammalia > Carnivora > Ursidae > Ailuropoda > Ailuropoda melanoleuca. The sequence continues at coordinate 19,234,702 of NC_048219.1, forward strand.
AAAATATTTTCGAAAGTGAGCATTAAGCATTACTTGCCACTGCCAAGTAAACACTAATATCTCAAACTTAAGTATCTCCTGGGCTTCATTACCCTCACAGGTGTGCATTGGCTAGGAAGAATACAGTTGTGTATGTGTAGCTGTGTGCGCTGCAGTTTTTTCACCAAGACTGCAGAAGTATTGTTATCTTATGTTGAAAATCACTCTGGGCGCCTGGGTAGCGCAGTCGTTAAGCGTCTGCCTTCGGCTCAGGGCGTGATCGCAGCGTTCCGGGATCGAGTCCCACATCGGGCTCCTCTGCTGGGAGCCTGCTTCTTCCTCTCCCACTCCCCTACTGTGTACGCTCTCTCACTGGCTGTCTCTCTGTCACATAAGTACAATCTTTAAAAAATCACTCTAAGTACTTTTTAACCACTTTTTTGTACTTTTTATCCAGACATCGAAAGATACAGTTTTCACACTCACACTGTTATTCAGGCAGGTGTGAGCTTGGATGGCAGCATACTTTTCTTAGGAAGGGCTATCTTGAGGTTGGTGCTTTGTCGCTTTCTGAGGTGTCCTACACAGCATTCAGTGGCAATCAAGGGAGCCAGATCAATTTCTAGTATGTCCAAAACCTTATCAGAAAATCTCAGAGTCAAATATATAAGTATGGAAACATTTGAATTCTAAACGTAGGGGCACCTGGCTGGCTCAGTAGGAAGAGTGTGAGACTCTTGATCTCGGGATCATGGGTTTAAAGCTCCATGTTGGGTGCATAGATTACTTTTTTTTTTTTTTATGACCTTTAAAAAATAAACCCTAAACATAAATATAGTACTGCTCAATGTTATTTTTAAAACAAATGTTTTATAAAATTGAATGCCAACTCCTTTGTGTTCCTTACTTCTGCATGTTCAAAGGAATGTGCACATTTAGGAACAGGAGACAGCAAGGCTGGTCAGTCCTGTTAGAAGGGTTTGGGGAGATTGGGGTGTTCTGAAGATGCTGACTGAAATCAGTTTTGAGATTGTAATTATCCATACTTCTGCTATCCCCTATGACTGCAGGTAATTGAGAGTTGGCTATATATGGAAGGTATGAAAACTTTGTGAGAGTTTAGATGACAGATGAGATCAATTATTTGGCTGAACGCATGTCACCCACTTGGTACTGACCCACAGGTGTCACCAATATGCTTTCCTCTTTATTTTGGAAGTGGTTCAACATTTCGTTGTTTCTTGGGACTTTGGATGCTCAGGTCTTAGTGTATCAAGGAGACTGCAGTTCTGGGCAACTTAGCTTAATTGGCTTCAGCTTTGTTGGTTGTCCTGCCTCCTATGGAATGGAAATGCATGAGTGATCCTGTAATGGATACCGCTGTGATGTAGAATGAACATGGGATTTGGAGTCCCAAGACCTGGATTTAGAAAAGTCCGTACTGTGCCACTTAAGCTGTGTGACCTTGGGCAAGTCACCTAACTTTTAAAAGCCTGTTTGTAAAAAAGGAGTAATAATACCTCATGTCATTTGTCATGATGAGATTGACAAGGTAATGCATGAGAGAACTTTACTGTATTACACTCAAAACGTGAGGTGTTATTCTTCCCCTTATACTTAGTCGTAGCAGTCTGGAGAACAAGTAACGATGTGAGATTTATTGTATTCTGAGGAAGTAATGACCTACTATCCCATGTGGTCAGATAATGTAAAGAGTGGCGCATAGTCAATACATGTGAATTGCATTTCCATTGAAGTATTATCACGGACCAGTTGGAAGGGATTTTGGTTGACATTTGTAACTGAGTTTGATATGGTTAACACAGGGACAAAGTTGGTTTGGTCAACTTCGAAGCATGCAAAACTAAACTCGCCTGTCATCTAAACTGGCCCTGTGTGGGGCTAGCTTCTATTAAGTGCAGTCTTTGGGGGATAGATGGATATCCTCATTTTGTTAAAGCTACATATGATGCTTTTTTGCAAAAGGCATTTTTAAAAAATACATATTGTTGTGTCTTGAGTGTTAAATTACTTGTTTTAGTTTGGAAAATAGTGGTAAAATGCTGGGGCCTTGTAAGATTAGAGCATTTTGGTTGAGGTTGGGGGTAGCATTGGTCCCTGTTTTCCTAAATTTATTGACAGTTTGGTCTTATTTAAAGCTAATTTTAAGTGTATATCCAAGCTAAAATGATATTGACTCTGGTACATTTTGAATGAAAAAGCACATTATTCTCCCCTGTTAATCTGTTTTTGGAATGTGATATTACTAGACTGCCATAAAGAAGAATAACCCCAGGAAGTACCTTCGCAGTGTAGGAGATGGCGAGACTGTGGAGTTTGATGTTGTTGAAGGAGAAAAGGTGAGGATGCTTTTTGTGTAAAGGTTTGACTTCAGTATGGAAATGTTTTGGAGATCTCATCCGTTAGGATGGTGGCTCTAATGTGGATGGATGGGTCAGGTGACCTCATGAACACAGGTGCATCAAGCCTAATGTGCTGGCTGCAGTTAGAGGGCAATCTCTTCAGAACAGTGAGGAACTGATTTTTAATCATTTCTATGCACCCCTGGCCACATAGACCCTTTTTTATTTGTTTTGTGAAAATTTTGTTAAGTGTACTTAATTCTGTTGTCACTGTCAATATATGATGGCTTTTGTAGGGTGCGGAGGCAGCAAATGTGACAGGCCCTGGTGGAGTTCCAGTGCAAGGCAGTAAATATGCAGCAGACCGTAACCATTATAGACGCTATCCACGTCGCAGGGGTCCTCCACGCAATTACCAGCAGAATTACCAGAATAGTGAGAGTGGGGAAAAGAACGAGGGATCGGAAAGTGCTCCTGAAGGCCAGGCCCAACAGCGCCGGCCCTACCGCCGGCGTCGGTTCCCACCTTACTACATGCGGAGACCCTATGGGCGTCGACCACAGTATTCCAACCCTCCTGTGCAGGGAGAAGTGATGGAAGTAAGTTCACCGAAAAGTAAAGGAATCAACAGCATGCGATAACTGTAAATAGGACTGCGTTTTGAGCATTTTCTGGGTGTCTTCCCGTGTATTGGAGCAATTAATCTTAATGGGAAGCATTTTTTTTTATTTCTAAAAGATTAATTTACAGTGTAATAATAGTTACTTGATTGATTGACNCGACCACAGTATTCCAACCCTCCTGTGCAGGGAGAAGTGATGGAAGTAAGTTCACCGAAAAGTAAAGGAATCGACAGCATGCGATAACTGTAAATAGGACTGCATTTTGAGCATTTTCTGGGTGTCTTCCCATGTATTGGAGCAATTAATCTTAATGGGAAGCATTTTTTTTTATTTCTAAAAGATTAATTTACAGTGTAATAATAGTTGATTGATTGATTGATTGATTGATTGATATTTAACTCCTGTATGCAGACTTTGGATTTGTCTGATTGGGTTTTACTCTGTTACTGATTCAGTCAGCTTGATTTTCTTTTCAGGGTGCTGACAACCAGGGTGCAGGAGAACAAGGTAGACCAGTGAGACAGAATATGTATCGGGGTTATAGACCACGATTCCGCAGGTATGGTTTGTATTAAATTTCTCAAGCGTATGCTAGGACTCAGCAGCATCATGCTTCGCCTGCAGCCTTTTGGAGTCATTTTATTTATTAACACTTAACATTTTCTTTTGTCAGATGCCAAAGAGGTGAACCCGAATTCAGTTATCTTTGAGAATGTGTTCTTTGCTGGCACTGGTTAAAAACAGCTTGTATAGATGAGGTCTACATACAGTTGTGGGTTCTGTCCTCTCTTCCCCCCCCCCCATGAGGTTATGGAATTTCAGTTTTTCTGTCCTTGAACAGGTAAGAGAATAGTATACATGTTTAAGACCTGCTTCATTGGGAGGGAGAAAGGTAAAGGTAAGCATTGCCTTTAAAGCATTAGGCGTACGTGAACTGCACCTTAATCATAAATGAATCTGTAGTGTCACCTCTGAGATGGCATAATTTTCCATTAATCACGTCTCAATTTAGGGGATTTTTTAATCACCCCTAAGTTGTGAAATGAAATCGCTCCGGTAAAGTATGGTGAAGAGTTCCATGAGCCAGATGTGTTTAGTATGTAAATGTGTGGTATATTTGAGGGAATATACCCAATCTGTCCCACAGTGGTTGGACAGAATGGCGTAATAGCTATTTTTTTAAGGGTCTTTTTATTATTAAAGTGTTGAGTCTCCAGATATGATTCCTAAAACTGTTAAGTTGTATATTTAAGGCAATACAGTGTGTAGTAACTTTTAACTAACCACTTATGTAAGAGCTTTAACTGTGCGTATCCAAATAAGTTTTAAGAAATTCCTTACTGTAGAAGTATCCAAAATGCAACATAAAGTCTTCAGAATACACTGTGACTCTGTAAGAGAGGTTTCTGGACACACACGCACCACACACACACACACACCCCCATGTTTAAAATACTTAACGGAAGATGGAGCAGTGAAACTTTAGGAACTNTAAAGTCTTCAGAATACACTGTGACTCTGTAAGAGAGGTTTCTGGACACACACGCACCACACACACACACACCCATGTTTAAAATACTTAACGGAAGATGGAGCAGTGAAACTTTAGGAACTAGCTGAGATTACACTATACATCAGTATATATGCATTGAGAGTTTTGTAATAGCCAGTGTCTATATTTTATTCTTTTCTCATTTCCACTGATGGTGTGTTGTGTCCTGAGTTTTTGTTTCATGAAAATGGCCTGGAGTTCCAGCCCTGGTTCATTAAAATCTCCACCAGGAGATTGTGTTGCCATGTGCTGGGTGTTGGAGATCAGTGGGGTTTTCCATGTTGAGTGGGGGAGATTAGTTTTGATGCTGACGGATGAGCTTTGTTGATCCTGAACTGAAGTATTGTTCATACTAGTTTGAAACCTAGACAAAGATAACTCGTTGAAACATTCCAAATAATNAACTCGTTGAAACATTCCCATAACGATATCATTTTTTAATAGTGATTGGTGTTTTTAAAATTGGTCTAAAATAGGCTGTCATGGCAGTCTATACATTATATCCATGGGTGCCAACAACAGAAAATTTGGTTTACCTTTTTGTTAAACTATAAGGCTGATTAAATTTTTTGTCTAGCTTCATTGGTGTCTTTAACAAATAGCATGTGAATTTTTGTTGTTAAGTGCTTCAGTTTTGTTGTTTGCCTTTTAAGTTAGACGTAATAGTCTCATTTGAATGGATAAGTTGACAGTGCTAGATACAAAGCATAAGGAAGGAATGGTGTTAAAAGTATTTTTGTTCGAAATAGCATATTGTAGGCTGAAAAATGGTGGCAGAAGACAGTTGGCAGAGGGGCGCCTGGGTGGCTCAGTCGTTAAGCATCTGGCTTCGGCTCGGGTCATGATCCCGACGTTCTGGGATCGAGCCCCACATCGGGCTCCTCCACTGGGAGCCTGCTTCTTCCTCTCCCACTCCCCCTGCTTGTGTTTCCCTCTCTTTCTGGCTGTCTCTGTGTCAAATAAATAAAATCTTTAAAAAAAAAAAAAAAAAGACAGTTGGCAGAAAGCAGCTGCTAGAATTGTCTTCAGATAGGATAGGATTTTGTCCTTAAGTGAGTGGTGGACCTTTTGCTAGGAATCCTGGGTGTTTTGTGTGTAAGAAGCCAGAGTTTGTGGGCACTGGTGTGCTAGTGAAGTCAGAAGGGGAGGGAGAGGTAAGAGAACAGGTGTGGGGAATTTGGGACAAAGATGGGGAATGATCTCTAGAAGAGCAGTAGGGGAAATCAAACAATAGAATAATGGTCACGAGGTCCACCCAGTGTTGGCTGTATTTTCCAGCCATTTTTTTAGTGGCAGGCTCAGATTGAGCAGAGTTGGATTTGTCCAGCATTTGTTGATCCAAATGAAAGATCCTGGGGTTGGGATTGGTCATAATTAATGGTGGTCTTTATACTTGGGTAAGAAGGGAGAAAAATATTAAGGGAGAATAGAGCAAGTGATAGGATCACTGGATTATAAGCCCTAATGGAAATAGAGAATGGGAGAACAAGAAGGAATTAAACTAGGAGAATTTAAAAAAGGGTGTTGGGAGAGTGGAATGCTTAAAATCGGGAGAACCCAGATGGAAAACGGCTGGATAGGAGGTAAAGAATTAAGCCCAGGTTGTTGGGGTTGTCGGGATAACTACAACAGGAAGAGGATAGTAAATGGAACATAGCCTAATGTAAGATTTGAAAAGCTTGGGAGTTTTAGAAGGTAATGGGGAAAATTGACTTAGAAGCCACAATGGTGGGGTGAAGCATTCACACTTGAAGGCTTCAGGGAAAAGCATTTACAGTCAACTAGCAGAAGCAGTTCTAATCTTTTCCTTGGTGGTAGAAATCTTGATACTTTCTTTGGTCCTGATATCTTTAATTTCAGGCTGTTGAACTGCTGCTAGAATGTAAATTTGAACTTTTTTCGAAGTGTACAACTTTGGATTTTAGTATTCACAGTTAAGTAACCATTACCACTATCTCTAATTCCAGACGTTTTCACTCTTTCCCCCACCCTGAGCCAGAAAAATACCCTTGTATCCATTAACAGTCACTCATTTCCCTGTACCCCACACCCTGGCTACTACCAGTCTACTTTTTCATGGGTAAATCAGAGTCCATTACATGAATGTCGTCCTATTTTGTTTCTTCATTAGTCAGCTAATGGGCACTTGGATTGTTCCCACATTTTTGTTATTGGTAATCATGAAGTGGATACTTTCTTGGGTGTATAGACCTCTGAGTGGAGTTGCTGGGTCACATAGTAACTCCTTAACATTTTGAAGAATTGCCAGGCTGTTTTCCAAAGCTGCTGCACTGTTGTTATAATCTCACCAGCAACATATGAGGGTTCCAGTTTTGCATATCCTCACCAACACTGGTGGTTTTCTGATCTTTTGATTAGGCCATCTTGGTATGAAGTGGTGTCTTCGTTTTGATTTGCATTTCCTTAATGACTAATGGTTGCTGTGTATTTTGATTTATAGAGAGCGAGCATCTTTTTCTTTGTTTTTGGTATCCTGCCTTTTTAGCAAGTGCTCATCTGTCTATAAAAGGATTAGTGACACGTGTTCCCAAACATGGTTACCATGAAGACCATTTAAAATGACATCAGAGTATGTGGTGGTGTGCCACTTCTGGTAATTTCGTTATTAATTTTTTAATAGGTTATGCTGTGAGTAAAAGTTCACTAGTCCGTTAAAACCAGTTTAAAATGCTCATCTTCCATTTTACACTTCCAAATCTCGCAGTCGTCCGCATTCGGTTTGTGAAATAGGAACCAAGTTTGTGTTTTTCATTTTTTGATAAACAGGCTAGATCCGGTGTTTAGTGGACTGACCCAAGCGAGAACCCCTGGTGGGTGGCTTAAAGAATGAAGGTTTTGTTGTTGCAGCTTTGCACAATATTCATTCCAGGGGTCCTCCTCGCCAAAGACAGCCTAGAGAGGATGGCAACGAGGAAGATAAGGAAAATCAAGGCGATGAGACCCAAGGTCAGCAGCCACCTCAACGTCGGTACCGCCGTAACTTCAATTACCGACGCAGACGCCCGGAAAACCCTAAACCACAAGATGGCAAAGAGACAAAAGCAGCCGATCCACCAGCTGAGAATTCGTCCGCTCCCGAGGCTGAGCAGGGCGGGGCTGAGTAAATGCCGGCTTACCATCTCTACCATCATCCGGGTAAGTAGGCGTAGGTGGCCTTCTGGCCTCTGAGCGGTCATGAGTGGTGTCTGTTTCCCAGTTCATCAGGTAAGATGAGCCATTGTTATTTAGGGTGTCTTTCAGCCATGGTCCTCTTCAAATAACTTAAATATCCAGTTTGAGTAATGGCACGTGTCAAGGCCATACTTGGCCTATCTAAATATTTCTTGAATTAGAGCCTTTTTTGTCACCTGTTCTGAATGAAATCTGTGATTTCACCAGTCAGCCGAGGAGAGTCTTGGTAGAACTTTACCCTAAGAAGTATGATGATTACATCGTGTTTATTTTCACGAAGAGATGGGGTAACTTATAGATTTAATAACCTGCATGGTAATGAACAATGTAGTCTCTTTGGGGAAAGTGGCAGCTTTGACATTATATCATTTCTAAAGTTAAGGGATACCTTTGCATTCAGCTTTTTACTTGATACTGAGAAGCATGTAATTGTCTCTGTTTGGCTCTGGAATTGTCATTTCCAGCCAGTGATACTTTGGGGTTTTTCTCCTCTGTTATTTTCTGGGTGGCAAAAGGTCATCCAAAGCCTAGCAATAGCTGTTCTTGTCCCAGCATTGTCCACCCACGTTGGAAATCAGTGTCTTGGAATAAAGAAATAGACTCGTTAATGCCTTCCCTACTTAGCTAATGTGACCTGCAGCAGTTTGGTGTGTACTAAAGGAACACCAGAGCCAGTTGTGCAAGATAATCTTAAATTTTTTTTTTTTATTTTTTTACAGTTTAGTCATCCAACACGAAGAAATGAAGATGAAATTCCAGCAATAAGAAATGAACAAAAGATTGGAGCTGAAGACCTTAAGTGCTTGCTTTTTGCCCCATTGACCAGATAAATAGAACTATCTGCATTGTCTATGCAGCATGGGGTTTTTATTATTTTTACCTAAAGACGTCTCTTTTTGGTAATGACAAACATGTTTTTTAAGAAAAAAAAAAAAGCCTGGTTTTTCTCAATACACCTTTAAAGGTTTTTAAATTGTTTCATATCTGGTCAAGTTGAGATTTTTAAGAACCTCATTTTTAATTTGTAATAAAAGTTTACAACTTGATTTTTTCAAAAAAGTCAACAAACGGCAAGCACCCGTTAATAAAGGTCTTAAATAATTGTCTTTGTGTATATTTCTGTCTTGTTTTGATTTTAGTTTGTAAGTCCTTAAGCTGGCCATAGGACCCTTATCTTAAACCTAGCACAAATAGATGGTACTCACTGGATTACTTTGGAAATTTCCTAATAATGTGTAATTCTTTTTTTTTTTTTTTTTTTAAGATTTATTTNATTTATTAGACAGCCAGCGAGAGAGGGAACACAAGCAGGAGGAGTGGGAGAAGAAGCAGCAGGCTCCTAGTGGAGAAGCCTGACGTGGGGTTCGATCCCGGAACACCGGGATCACGCCCTGAGCCAAAGGCAGACGCTTAACGACTGCGCCACCCAGGCGCCCCTAATGTGTAATTCTTAAAGTGACATACCTATGGGCTCACCCTAAACGTGAGAAAACATTTACTATGATAATTTGGCCATATACGTTTTTGCTGAGAGACCGTGGTAAAGGGGAGAGGGCATGCTCGAGCATGTACTAATTGGATTCTAATCCCTGCAAGCCACTTATTTCTGCCCTTGTGGAAGAGTACTTCAGCATGCTACAGAGCCTGATGGGGCTCCGCATACAGGTTCACTCCTGTGTGTGGTCATTCGAGATGGTGACAACAAATGGAATGCCTGTAGGAAGACTTGGTAAAGAATATGGAGGAGGGCGAAAATAATTTTATGGTCTTAACTCCCTTCTAACCTAAACCTGTTCTGGTTATTCTTGTATGATGTGTTGCTAGATGTTAATGTGGGATCATCCTGGCCAGTTTTGGGGGCCCAGGGGGAACAGTGGTGGGGATTTAGAGCCTTAACTTCCAGGAGTCTTGCAGTTCTGTGTACGTCCAGGTGGTGGTGCCCCTTTCCTGAACGTGCTCAGAATTCACAGCCAAGATTACATTGCACTGGTACCTTTAAATCTAAGGGACTGGTGAATGAGGTGGAAAAACAATGGTCAGGTAAGCTAGTGTTTTTCAAACTCCTCTTCCAAACTTGGGGCCAATATTTTTGCCCTTTATGAAGGTACTCTGTGCTGGCAAGAGTACAGTGGAACAGACTTGAATGCTATTGATGGTATGTAAAGTATTTTTTTATAATTGCATACCTAGGATATGCATGTATCATGGAAATAACAACAACATTGGTTAAATATCCAATACAGATATTCCTCGCTTTTCAAAAGTTTGCATTATACCATATCACTTTCCTTTTAGGAAAGACCTACATTGTTTTTGCTAACCAAGAAATTTGAAGAGCATTTTCACTTTTATGAAAATAGCATTCGGTGTTTGTTTTGCTGCAGTGAACTATTTACAGAAGGCAATGCACTGAGCAGCAAGAGTGGGCCCACCAAGCTCCTTCCCTAAGAAGTAACACATCAAGTTGCCATAGTTTGGAACTGGGTAAGCATCTGTGCTCTTTTTGAATTCGAGTGAGTGTAGTATTGGTTTCAGGAGCAGAATTTAGTGATTCATCATGCATAATAAATACCCAGTGCTCCCCCCCAGCAAGTTGCCTCCTTAATGCCTGTCACCCATTTAGCCCACCCTCCCTCTAGCAACCCTCAGTTTTCTATAAGAATCTTAACAGTGGTTTGCTTCCCTCTTGTTTTTATTTTTCTTTCCTTTCACCTGCGTTCATGTTTTGTTTTTTAAATTACACATATGCAGGAAATACTTGTCTTTCTCTGATTTATTTTGCTTAGCATAATATACTCTAGTTCATCCATGTTGCAAGTGACAAGATTTCATTCTTGATCGCCAAGTAATATTCCATTGTGTATGTGTGTACATACATAACACACCTTTCTTTATCCATTCATCTGGACATTTGGACTCTTTGCATAATTTGGCTTTTGATAGTGCTGGTATAAACATTGGGGTGCATGTTCCCCTTCAAATCAGGATTTTTTTTTTTATCCTTTGGATAAGTAAAAAATATGGAACATTTCATGAATTTGCATGTCATTGTGCAGGGGCCATGCTAACACTCACTTGTTCCAGTTTAGTATGTGTGCTGCCAAAGCAAGTGCTGTCGTACATCCATTAGCAAAGATGCCCCAAAGTATCACAAGCCCTAAGAGATTATTTTTGTTTCTGAGAACATTGAAGTCTTTCCATGTAAGTTAATGGTAATTGCTGCTTCACTACACTGTTCAGCTTACAGAGGGTTCCATAGGAATGCGGTGCTTTCAGATAGCAGGGGAGACCTACAGTGTTAAATGTGATTTTGAAAACCACAGCAAGGAAGAAAGTTTCTTGCGGTACAGTGTTGATGCCAGTGTTGGCAGACAAAACAACCTATGCATTTTTTCATGTGTTTTGTGTTGCCCAGCATTTTTATGAATGCCTTCATCATGTGTAAGGATTAGATAGGCAACCCAGAGAATGCATTCTTTCTGCAGCTGGGATGCAGAGAGAGAACCTGGCCTGGCGGTCACATGGTGCAAGCGTGAGACCTGGGAGAAGTCAGCACTTTGCTGCAGGGAGGGTGGATGCGGTGTTTTGCCAAAGCAGCAGCAGCGGTTTCCTCATCAGATCACTCCGCCTTCGTTTTTGACACTTAGCTTTGAGCCTGGTGCTCCAGCCTTAACAATTACAAGTATCTCATCCCTTTATAAAAATATGTGGCTGTAACAGGAAGCACAGAAGAGTAGTAAGAAAAAATTGAAAGAAAATGAAAAAAAAAATGAAAGAAAATGGAGATTTTCATGTTAATGGATATTGAGGCTTGTCAATTTGTTCAAATTAAGTTCAGTAAAAATTGAAAGGTTTGGGGGGTTTTTGTTTTGTGTTTTGGGGTTTTTTTGGATGGATCTTAGAAAAGAGAGAAGAGATATTAGCGTCTTGATGAAAGAAAAATGTAGGGGCGTCTAGCTGGTAAGTCGGTGGAGTGTGTGACTCTTCATCTCGGGTTGTGAGTTTGAGCCCCATGTTGGGTGTAGAGATTACTGAAAGACTTTAAAAAGAAGAAGAAGAAAATGTAGAATAGCTGTCTTGGAGAATGCGAAAACAAATGTACCAGGGAAGTATAATTGCTGGGGAGTAGAACATTGGGTTTAACCAGGACTTTGCCAGCTAAATTCAACAGCAGAAAAGTGCAAAGGTATTAGAAGTGGGTGCAAAGTTACAGATGACAGTAATATTCCCAGCATCCTCTCCCCCATCCCCAGAGCCAGGCATGGATCCTGATGAGCCAAAGCCAATAAGAGCATAACATTCTCTGCTGAATGGAGTTGGTGCGTTCCACGTTGACTTGGAGTAAAAGTATTAAGAGCTGGGAGAAGGTGAAGTGTGGTGCACCTAGACATGCTTAACCTTGAGATGTGCGGTGACTGGTAATGACAGAGTTTTTAGGTGATGGTCATGTAAGTGGAAGATGGGAGGAGAAAGAAAACATTACTGGAAGTGAAAATGTCAAAAATAGACCATGCTGTTCAAAGGATTTCTGTGGGTGCTGAAGTTGCTGCAAGTGATGGTCGAAGGTAGTGGGCACGAGAAGCGGGGGCTGGTGATTCTGGAGTTAAAAATCTTTGAGAAATGCTGCTGGATAATGGATTTAGTCTAAAAGCACAGGCTTCAAAGAAGGTTGAGCTTTTGAGGGCTTAACGAAGGAGGAAGATGGTTTAGAAGAGGCCGTGGTTTGATCCAGAGGAAACTGAGCCCACCACCAGGAACCCTGCTGCTTCGGGTGTGGGGGAGGAAAGAAGCCTCTGAAAGGACTCCCAGGGAAGTCTGTCCTAGAGGCAAGTCCGCTTAGATGCAGAGTAAGAAAGTGAATGCAAACGTTCTGAGAAGAGCCCGGCGAGGCTGGGCACAGAGTTGCAGATGGCACAGTGAAAGGTTTGGGGAGGGAGCAAACCTGGGTCAGATCTGGAGTTGAAGAGAGCGAATTGGGGAGCTTGAACATCTGAGACAGCTAAATCAGCAAGTGTCACACGGGACAGGTGTAGTGGAAAGGTTAGCCTGACCCTACAGGGCTTAGGTTGACCTGTGGCTGGGGAAGCAGCAGTCTGATAAGGAACTCAGCCTCTCCCCCTTCTCTGGTGGTTCAGGTAGAGGGGGGCTTGTTTATATACCTTCAGTCGGGCCTCCTGTTTGTAAAGGCTACAGATAAGAGTGAGTAGACTGTTACCTTGTACCATATTCACATCTTGAGTGCGTTTTAACACCTCTTCTAGGTTGGGGCACCGTCCTGCGCTTTAATTCCTGTGGGCTGAGGAGCTGATAGGAACCTGGATTATTTTTAGAATGATTTTCATTTTAGAAATAATACTTTGAGGGGAAGAAACAGTTTGACCAGAAAAGAAGTGACCAATGTGGACATTGTTGCGGAAGTCCAGTTAAAAGATGAAACCTGTATCCTAGATGTGGCAGGAGGAAAGAAGGTCAAATTGGAGATGTTTTCAGAAAAGGAACTGACAGACCTAGAGGACTAGCTGGATGTGGGGTGAGGAAGAGGAGAAAATGCGGCACGATTGCAGAGATGGTGGAGATGGTGCCATTTGCTGGACTAGAGAATGCGCAGAGGGGAGGGGTCTTTTCAGTTTGAAATACATGGTGTTTGAGGCGCCTCCGGGTAGTTTGTTCGGGAAGCGGACTTGGGGCTAAGGAGTGAGGTGTGGGGTGAGGTGAGTGCTTGACACTCAGGTGGCTTTTGAAAGCTGCGGTTGTGGATGAAATCCCATCACTCAAGGAGCATCTGTGAACAGAGGGTAGAGGCCCAAACTTCTGGAACAAGACCAAGGATGTAAAAGTGATGGCCAGAAAGAGAAGTGAGAAGTCAGAAAGGGAGGACATCGCAGAATCCAAGAGCACAAAATAGGAAATGATTCATTTGGCATCAAAACCAAGAGGTCCAAGAAGGTGAAGGTGGGAAAATGTCCACTGGGCTCAGCAGCAAGGGGACTGCTGGCGAGAGCAGCCGTGGAAGTGGAGGGGTGGTCCCAGGCCACAGCAGCAGCGGGGTGAAGGGCTGATGCCCCCATAGCCGTCCATCCCAGTAACAGCCAGCCCAGCCTTCTAGGTCCCAGCCAGGACCCTAAAAGCCCATCCTGACTTCATCTTTTTTTCTCACACTCCACATCCAGTGAGTCTGCAAATGCTGTTGATTCTGCCTTTGAAACCTCCAGAACCTACTTCTCACCACCTCCCCCAACATGGGTCTAGGCCTCCACATCTCACCTGGATTATCAGTCTCCTAGATCAACTCCCCGCTACCTTCCTTCCCATCCTCCACCTCTCGGCTGTCGTCAGTTTTCAGTATAGCGGCCAGGGTCACTCGAGTAGAAGCCTCCAGAGGCTTCTAGTCTCACTGGAGCAGAAGCCAGCTTCCTACGGGAAGCTTCACAGTGTACCCTGACCTGTCTCCCATTTTCTCTGCTCTACGCCTGGTTCACTCCGACCTCACAAGCTGCGTTTTCCAGACACACCCCAATCTCAAGGCTTTTCCCTCTTGATAGGAAGACTGTTTCCCCCAGTTAAACAAATGGCTCTCTCAGCTCTTTCAGGTCTGACCTAGGAAGGCCTTCCATGACCACTGTCTACAGACCAGAACCTCCCCACGGCCGCATCTCCCATCTTAACCCTGCTTGGTTTTTCTCCAGTGCTCATCCTCACCTGTTAGCTCTGCATTTCTTTGTCTACTCTTCGTGTTTGAGATTTTTGTTGTGTTCACGGCTGCTGTTCCTGGCCTCTGCAGCAGGGCTAAAAGGGGAAAGTAAAAGCTCACAAAATATGTTGAAATGGGATGAGAAAAGTGAAGGCTGCCTCTGGAAGGGCAGCTTTGTTAGTGTGACCAGGTAATGTACATATTAGCCAGAGAGATTGCTCTGGTTCTCAGTGACGCGGGGCTGAAAGGACTGCCTTGGGCAACATGGGAGTTCTGGTCACTCTAAAGATAGATTGGAGGGAAGGGTTTTTTAGGACAGAACATGTTTAGAAGAGGGAAAGAGGAGCGAACCAAGAAGATAGCTTTAGGATTATAAAACCGGTATATAACAAAAGGCCTCATTTTATCGTGTGTGTAAAATGTAATTTTCATAAGTCATTTGAGACACTGGGAGGGAAAGTAGTTTGGAGTCAAAAAACCTGAGTTTGAGTTCTGTCAATGAAACTTGACCTTCCAGAGCCTTGGGGTGGAGCCACCCCAGAAAAGTCAGCACTGAACTCTGAAGCAGCTCTCGAAGGAAGGTCTGTGGGGACCGTCCGCAAGAAGTGGACAGGTTTTCTTGGATCCCACCTTCAAACTGCCAAGTCCAAATGCATGGGAAGAGCCTCAGAATGAACATTTTGTATCTTTAGCGAAAACAAAAATTATTTCTTGAAGTTCTTATGAGGATTAGGTGAGACCTGACGTTTGGTAAGTGCTCAGTAAATGTCTGTTGTTATTACAGGAATATTGTAAGGACCAGCTGAGATAATAGTCGTGAACACTGTAAACTGAAGCGATGGGGAGCCTGCTTCTCGCTCTGCCTGCTGCTACCCTTGCTCGTGCTCTCTCTCTCTGACAGATAAATAACATCTTTAAAAAAAAAAGTGCTAAGAGAAAAAACCATAAACCAAAAATCCTATGTCTGGAAAAAATCACAAAAATAAATTCTGTATGATTCTACTTAACGTGAGGTACTTAGATTAGTCAAACTAGAGGCAGAGAATAGAATGGTGGAAATGGGGAGTTATCATTTAACGGATATATAGAGTTTCAGTTTTGTAAGAAAAAATTCTGGAGAGTAATGGGAGTGATGGTTGCACAGCAGTATTAATGTACTTAATGTCACTGGACTGTATGCTTTAAAGTGGTTAAGATGGAAAATTTTATGTATATTTTACCACATTAAAAAAATTGGGGAAAAATGATGGGAAAGGTGTTGAATAAAGATGTAAGAAAGAAAGAGTACATAGGAAACAAACATTTTAGGGGCTTGTAGTGACTGTCGGTTTTGTATAAAAGAGATTTTAAAATGGCCTGTCCAAGGAAGGGAAACTAGTAGAAACAACTCATATTTAAAGGCCATTTTATGAGGCTTTGTCGTCTGTACATCATCTTTCCCATTTTTGTAAAAATGTCATATAACAAGGTTTATGTGCTCATAATTTTTGGAATGCATATTTAAATTAAAACCTTTGGGGCGCCTGGGTGGCTCAGTCAGTTAAGCATCTGCCTTCAGCTCGGGTCAGGATCTCAGGGTGCTAGGATGGAGCCCCAAATCGGGCTCTCTGCTCATCAGGGAGCCTGCTTCCTCTCCCTCTGCTGCTCACCCTGCTTGTGCTCGCTCACTCTCTTCCTCTGTCTCGCAAATAAATAAATAAATAAGATTTTAAACAAATAATTAAAAACTTCGATGAGGCGCCTGGGTGGCTCAGTCGGTTAAGCCTCTGCCTTCGGCTCAGGTCATGATCCTGCAGTCCTGGGATCAAGTCTCACGTCGGGCTCCCTGTGCAGCAGAGAGCCTGCTTCTCATGCACGTCCTCTCTCTCAAATAAATAAATAAAGCTTTAAAAAACCCAAGAACTTTTAGGGACTCCTGGCTGGCTTAGTTGGTGGATCATGTGACTCTTGATCTTGGGGTTGTGAGTTTGAGCCCCACATTGGGTATAGAGATTACTAAAAAAAATTTTTTTTAAAGATATTATTATTTATTTGTCAAGGAGTGAGAGAGAGAGAGAAAGAAAGCACGAATAGGGGGAGCAGCAGGCAGAGGGAGAAGCAGGCTCTCCATTGAGCAAGGAGCCCAATGTGGGGACTCGATCCCAGGCCCCTGAGTTCATGACCTGAGCCGTAGGCAGACACCCAACCGACTGAGCCACCCCGGTGTCCCGACTAAAAATTTTTTTTAAAAATTTACACTTTAAAAAATGAGGTGACAGTTTTACACCAATTCTGGTACATATTTTGACATCTAATAATTCTTTTGTTAATTTGGATGGTCATGATCAATCACTTTCACAGAAGAAAAAATAAAAATGTCCTACTTTAAGTTATAAGGTTTAAATGTGCTCTAAAATGATACAACAGCCTTTGGAAAGATGACTCTTGGCTTCCACTTGTAGTAACGTTGGTTCGACTCTTCTGCTGAAGACAAAATATTTTCTAAGATCTTTCTAAAAGCAACAAAACACCAGGGGTTCCCAGGCTGGGTCCAGGAAGAGGATGATAATGTAGAAAAGTTAGTCTGATGCTCAGGGCTACTGTTTCCCTGGAAATGTTTGCAAATCTGGAAGCGGCCCCTCAGGCTTGAGTGCTGATCTGAAAGTGTGTGTGCTGGTCTGAAGAGGCAGTTGTGCTGGGCTGGAGGGAAAAACTTAGAAAGTGCAGCCCCACCAACCGTAGGGACCCTTGTAAACTATGTTATGCTTTGAGTTGGGGACCTCGAACGGTTGTACCATGGTGGCTAACTAGACCAACCGTCACAGATTGCAACCTTACTTGGAGTCACGTGGGGACCCAGAAATCTCAAGTCCTGAACTTGGATAAATGTGATCCAGGAGAGCTAGTGCCCCCCAGCACACGCTACAGCAAATAAGCCTTGGCCTTGAATGATTTGTACACATGTTTAACAGATGCCGCCTCAGGAACATATTCACAGATAACTAGGTTGACAAGGAGACAAGGAGCCATGGTGAACAAGGTTGAAACAGACAATCCAAAGGACCCACAGGAACCCCAGATTCTAAAGATAACAGACACAATGTGAGGCAATTATGTTTGCAGTTACGTTTATGCAAGGGGAAGCTTGAGAATGTTGGGTGTTATGAGCTGAATTGTGTCTCCCACCCAAATTCATATATTGAAATCTGAACCTCCAATACCTCAAAATGTGACTATTTGTACGTAGGGTATTTAAAGAGGTAATGAAGGTTACATGAGGTCATCGAGGTAGGCCTTAAGCCAACATGACTGGTGTCCTTATAAAAAGAAGAAATTAGGACATGGACAGATACACCACTGAAGGACCGCTGAAGACACAAGAAGACAGCCCTCTACGAACTCAGGAGAAGCCTCAAGATGAAACTAACTCTGCTGACCCCTAGATCTTGGACTTGTGGCCCTCAGGGATGTGAGGAAGTACATTCCTGTTGTTACCACCCAGTCTGTGGTACTTTGTCACGGCAGTCCTAGCAAACTAATAAAGAAGGGAACCTGAAACTATAATTGACCCAGCAGATTTTTTTTTAATTAGGTGGGAATCTGAGAACAGAAAAATAATACCTCAGAGAAATCAATGGATATATTTGGAAGCAGATTAAACACAACTGAAGATAAAATTAGTTAACTGGGAGAGGGTTGAAGGAAACCACTCATAATGAACTACAGAGAATTTAAAAATTGGAAAACAGAGAAGAAAAGCTAAGAGAGAATATAGTAAGAAAATCAAGCAGACTATAATTAGGGCCACAGGAGAAAGGAAAAGGAGGACTGAAGAGAGAATGGCTGAGATTTACGCAGAACTGATTAGAGGGAAGGAGACGCCAAAAGAGTCAAGAAGCCCAAAAACTTACATGAAAAATCCACATCTAAACACATCAATAATGGTACCACAATTTTTATTAGAAGACGAGAGGAGTTGGGGGAGAAAGATTACTTTGAAAGGAAGGACATTAAAGCTGACATTTGATTTCACAACAGAAAGAACGGTTGCCATAAAACCGTAGAATGATATCTTCAGTGATCTCAGAGAAAATAATTGCCAACCTACGATTCCTATACACAGTAGGATATAAAGGTGAGAAAAAGACATTTTGAGACGAAAATGGAGAACATCAACAAGCGAGCAGCAGGCTTGCACTAATGAGCAAAAGAAAACGATCCTATTGGAATTTTAGGAGATACGAAAGCAATGAAAAAGACTTAAGTCCCAAACAGACTGCCTACTTCTGAGGTAAGTAGAAGGAATTGCTGCCTGCCACCAGCAGAAAGTAGCAAACCCTTTCAGAACCAGGATCTTTTATTGTATTTATTTGAGACAGAGATCGAGAGAGAGAATGAGTGGGGGAGGGGCGGGGGGAAGAAGCAGACTCCCCACTGAGCAGGGAGCCTGACTCAGGGCTCGATCCCAGGACCCGGGGATCATGACTTGAGCCGAAGGCAGACGCTTAACTGACTGACCCCCCCGCCCCCGGCCCCAGTCCACCCCCTCAGGACTAGGATCTTGCATTGATACAAAACAGAAATTTGCTGCCTGGTGGGAGGGCAGGAAACTCACTGCCACCCAAGACCCACCACCATTACATGCAGAGGGCAGATGCTATGTGGGGAGGACAAAGCCCTACCCCTGAGGCTCGGGTGCACAGGACCTGCCTACAACTAAGGCTGGAGGAGCAGGAGAAAGGAGAAAACTCTCCTGCCACCAACATAAGGCTTGCATCATAATGGCAAGCTACTGCTGGGGAAGGGGCAGGAGTTTGGAGAGGGAGTCCCACCGTGGTGCAGGATGCAGGGACTGTTGAATGCCGAGGTGCACCCAAACCCCCTGGATTCCAGGTCTAGACCAAGCACAAGGTAACAGCAGCCCACTATCAGAAACGAGGCCATGGGGGCGCCTGGGTGGCACAGCGGTTAAGCGTCTGCCTTTGGCTCAGGGCGTGATCCCGGCGCTATGGGATCGAGCCCCAC
>NC_048219.1:19254232-19417413 GCF_002007445.2 Ailuropoda melanoleuca
AAAAAAAAAAAAAGAAACGAGGCCATGCTTCGATGTGCTTATCATATCAAGGACAGACCAGAGGAAAGAATTCATGAACTTGATGACAGGTCAGTAGAAATTAATCCAACTGAAACAGGAAAACATGGAAACCGTAAAACAGGGCAGAATATTTAAGAACTGTGCCACAATATCAGGCATGTAATTAAAGTAGCCGATGAAGATGGGAAATATGGCAGAAGAGGCATTTGAAAAAATAACAGCTGAAGGTTTTCCAAAATCAATATAAGATAACAAACCACAGATCCAGGAAGCTCAGAACACCCACCCCCAAAGAGAATAAACAGAGACAGAAAGCAACATACGCAGGCACTTCATAGCCAAANGAAAGAGAAAGCAACATACGCAGGCACTTCATAGCCAAACTTACGAAAACCAAAGATGGAGAAAGTCTGGAAAACAGAAAACAAAGGACAAACAACAAAAAGAATTAAGCAGGCTTTTCATTTAAATTTATATAAGCTAGAAGACACTAGGGTGACCTCTATAAAGGACTGAAAAGGGGAGAATCACCCCAGAATTCTATACCCAGCGAAAACATCTTTTAAAAACGTTGGCGAAATAACGATTTCTGCTTGTGTCCACCAGAGGTGAGTCCCAAGCTTTCCCCCCCACCGCCGACTTGAAAATCGTCTGCCTGGGGTTTCAAGTGCCTTCTGAGGAAATCCGTGTCTCCGTGTTCTAGCTTTCACTTAGACTTTAAAAACAAAACAAAACCTCGGTCTTGAAATCATTTCAAACTTCAGAGAAAAGTTGCAAGAAAGGTTCAAAGAACTCCAGTATGCCCTTCACTGAGGTTCCCGATTAATACTATGCCGCAGATACTCGCCTCGTAACTCTCCACGTGTTTCTATGCAGATTTCTGATGCCTCGTTACCCTCTTAGCACTTCAGTGTGTATTCCCTAAAATACAAGAACACTGTCCTGCGAGACTGCAGGACACTGTCACATCCAGGAAATTAACTGAGAAATGGCACTACCCAGTGACACTCTTCAAACATCACTGGTTGTCTCAGGAACGTCTTTTATGGGTCCGGGATGGCTTACGGCGTTTACTGTCCTTTCAATCTTGTCTTGTCTTCCGTAACGTGTTTTGGGGAGTGCGGCACTTACTTGAAGAATAACCTCCATACAGATTTTTTTGTCTTGTCGTAAGTCGGGTCAGTTTGTCCGCCTTTAGCAGGAATGTCACAGAATTGACGCTGTGTTCTTTTCAGTGCTCTGTGTCAAGGGACACACAATTTTGCCTTGCCCCGTTGCTGGTGGTGTTAACTCTTGTCACTTGATGAAGATATGTCTGCAATGTTAAATATACTTACTAGTTAATAAATAGTTGCCATTATATTAGTTGCCATTTTACTGTACAGCTTTTCTCTCCCCCAGCTGTTTAATTATTTGTATCAGTATGGACTAACGGATTCTTTCTTTTATTCACTGAGTTAAAATCCATTACTCTCATTATTTGATACTGAACTCGTCCCAGATAAAGCGAGTGGGAATCTCCTTTAATCTGGTTTCTGCATCCTTCGGACTTGTCTCCGTTATTCCTCAAGCACTGTCTTACTTTCTGGAACATCAGGGTGCTCCAGGCTTATTATTTCCTTCCCCAGCCCTCAGATCAGCCATTTCTCCGCAGCGTCCTGGTACCTGTTCATGGAGAACAGTATTCCGAAGTCATGGTATGGTCTTGCCACTGGGTTGTCATTGCTTCTAGGCTTCTCTAGGAGGTTGCAGTCCTAGATATATGGACGTATGTATATCACACACGTATGTACACATATGCAACTAGAGCTATTTCAGTATTCATCTCAATATATACTAAGGCCAGGTGTTCATCCGCATGCCTCCAGTTCCAATCGAACACCGCAGGATTCATTTGAGTCTTCCCCATTTCATCTTGGTAAATCTGTCCTCCAGCAGTGGAAAGCCTGGCTCCCATTATCTTCAACATTTTACTTATTTGTTCAATTCCCTTACATGTAACTCAGCTTCGGCGCTGGCGGCCGTGGGTGACTCAGTTTTGTGGTCACCACGTGGGCCTCTGCGTGGACGAAAGGGAGTCCTTCTTGGGTGTCGACTTGGTGATTTCATAGCATCGTGTCAGCCCTTTCCTTTGATGCCCTGTAAAGAATTCTTTGCCCTTTCCCCAACATTTTTAGTTGTTTTGCACAGCAACATTGTCAAGAATAAAATCGCCTGTAATGTGCTCATAAATTGAGCCAAATATTATTTTTATGTGCTCTATGAGGAGAGTCAGGAAGCGGTGCTTTGGGCATTGTCTTTCTTCATTTCCACTTTCGCCTGGATCCGATTTAGCCGCGGTTTCCTATAATCATGCCAACTCTAGACAAAGTCATACCCTGACGTCTTTCATTGTATCTGGAATTCAGATGATGGAGGAAGACAACGCACCACACAGCTCTTCCCTCACTAGCCTAGATCGGCGTTTCCCAAACAGTCACCCGGAGATCTCCTTAAAATGCCGAGCCCGTGTCACCCGGTGCAGGGTGGAGCCCGAGAGTCTGTGTTTCTACCAAGTTTCCAGGTAGCAGGAGTCCCTAGAGCATGCGTCACCTCTGTCCCCGTGGTCAGTGAGGGGTGGTTACATTGCACAACCCGCAAAACTTACAGGCATTTGTAACTTTTTGTTTTTTCATTTGCAAACCTACACACAAATGAAGAGAGTGAACGCCCAAGTATCACTGGCATTTTCCGAACTTCCCTTGCCCCTGACCTTTTTGTTCTTAGAGTATTTTAAAGCAAACCCAGCCTCCTATCATTTCAGCGTGCACCTCTAACACACAGGGATTAACAAAACCCCAAACAAAGCACGGTGTCATTATCACACAGAATTAACTACACATACAACACAAAAACAATTCCCGGACACCATGTACTTCTCAGTCCCCGTCCATGTTCTCAGTGGCGGGCATTGATGGGTCCCCTGGTCGCCGGCTCCACGGCCCCAGGCTCACTCCCTCCGCTGAGCACCCTCTCTCCTTATGCTACTTGGGTTTTCATCACTGGCTGAGAACACAGGTATTCTCCTCCCCAAACTATTTTTATGGCCTGCCGGTTTCATTCTCCGGAGAACTCTGTTAATGAACATCAGCAAAAGCTTGCGGTTCGTGCCCTTTGACCCCCTCCCTGGGTCTCTGCCCAGTCCTCTAGCCCCGAGGCTGGGACAGTAAACAGCAGCGCGGTCAGGAGGCCTGGAAAGTTGGCCCCGTCGCACGTTGGCCGCACAGGTGACCTTGATGCAGACACTTGAAAACGGCTGCTTCAGGAGAGGCCTGGAAGATCAGGCTTCCCAAACTCTTCCTCCCTTGAACTCCTCTAATTTTCCCCTGGGCATCTTTCCATGGCCAGGATCCCGCTGTGCTGTTAATCAGCGCACGGGCTACTTGCGGGCGATCGTGCGATCGGCGATTCTCCGCCCCTCCGGTCCCTGGTTAGAGGCAGAAAGGGCATCCCTCCACGAAGGACCAGAGGGAAGCTTGTTCCCGCAGCGGTCAGGCCCACCCAGTGGCATGGAGCTCACCTCTCTTGCAGCCTCTCCCCGAAACTCACGGGCAGCAGCCAGCACATTCTATCCCAATGTTTTCCTACCGAGTCCCAAGCCTCTGGAGGACCCTGAACCTCAGGAGAACACACACGGTGTCCCGGCCACCGCTTCGTGACCAGATAGCTAGGGCTGCCAGATCCCCAGCTGGGGACAGGAGGGAGGTCCCGCACGACCGGCAGAGGTCGAGCCTCGGCCCCACGTCCCCCTGCTCAGCCGGTGCCGGGACAGGAGCCCTCACCCAGACACTCACTTTCCAGGTTCCAGATTCGGTGCTGTCCGTCCGGGCTCTTTTGGCTCTACGTGACAGAAGTCAGCCTCAAAATGGTTTCAGCACAAAGGTGGGTATTTACTGGGGGGATGTGAGAACCTCACGGAGCAGCCTGGTCTCAGGAAAGGCAGAGGGAGACGGGCCTTCCTCTCGTCTTTCCTCAGCTCTCCTCTTCACGAAGGTGCCTTTCTCCGTCCCCGACGCCCGCAGAGTGGCACGAAATGTGGCCCCAGCAGCCACGCTGTTGCCTCGCAGAGGTGCCCGCACATCGTGGTCCCTCAGGCGGTGACTGAGCTCGATGCCGGGTCCACCCCAGGCCGATCCGGTCGGCATGTCGGGGGCGGAGCCCGGGCACCGGACCCCCGGGTGACTTGAAAGCTCGGGCAGGAGCAGGAACCCTGCGTTATGGCTTCCGGCACCCAGAGAGACTTCTGCAGTCTCATTCATAACTCGAGGGGCAGCCACCCCTGTAGCCAGAGGCTGGCCAGGCTGCAGGAAACGGCCACTCCCGAGGCGCCCCCGTGGACGTGCGGCAGCTGCCGGCCCGGGCCCCGCGCCCACAGTCCCACAGCTGCCCCACCACCTGCGCCTCTCCCCCCATCCCTGACCTCCAAGGGGGCGTCGTGACGGTCATCCTGTCTGACTCCACTTCCCCGGAGCCCCTCTCGGGGGAGAAGGCCCAGCCGCCTCCTGGGGATTCAGTGAGTCGGTGAGAGCTGTGGTCACCAGACGGGTGTTGGAGGAAGCCAGACAGAGCTGGCCGAGGAGGGCTGAGGAAGGCGGGGGACAGTTATGGCCAGCTCTTTCCAGATGGGAGACAGAGGGTAGTCGGTGGCCAGAGACTCGGGGCCAGGGAGGATGTCTGGGGCGGGCGAGGCCTGAGCATGAGGGCAGGTGCTGATGGGGGTTCACCTTCCTCCCTAGGTCTCTCTGAGGACGGCTCCTCCTTCCATACTAAGGTGTATCTTACTTCGGGACTGAAAGCCCCTCCAGCGGGGACCTCACCCTTCGGCCTGAGGACGGGGCTCTGGCCACAGGCAGCCTGAGGCCGCCCCTCTCTACTTGGATCCAGAGCAGGGATGGAGGGGGATCTCAGCAGACTGGAGAGGAGGAAGAGTGGGTGTGGAGGAAGGGGCAGCATTAGGGACTTGCAACCTTGTTCAGGACAATCGGAGTGGCTAAAAGGCCCTACGGTCCCTCTCCATGTGGTGAGCTTCTCCCGTGTGCCCCCACCCCGGCTCTGAGGTAAGAATCAGGCTAGGGAGGTCACTGGAGCCCCGATCAGCATGGGGTGTGCTGTGTAGCCCACCCTGCAGGTCTGTCTCCCCATCTTTATGCCCGAAGACCCCAGGGACCAGCTCTGACCTCTCCGAGCCAGGACCCACTGTAGCCATGCCAGGGACACATCAAATGACACCACACTTGGGGCTGGGTGTTCACTTCTCTTTCCAAAAAATAACAAACACACAGTCCAGGTGTGGCAGGGGACAGAGTCAAATTGGGGACCTGGACATTACACACCCAGGGGGCCCTTGGTGGAGGCGGACAACTTAACAACTGGTCTGAAAGTCAAAAGAGAGGAGAGCTGGTTAGTGGGGTGAGCAGCATGACGGGGGGCAGGGGATGTGCGGTGCGGGCCCACACGCAGGGACTGACCGGCGCAGTCAGACCCAGGCCCCCACGGCAGCCCTCCCTGGGGCCCATTCCTGGGGGCGGGTGTGACACGTGCTGGCCTAGCCATGCCTGTGGGTGTCCACACGGTGCTGGGCAGACTGGCAGAGCCTGAGACCTGAACTCAGAAACAGAGGGGCCAAGCCTCTTGGTCTCCCTGAACCTGTTTCCTCGCATGTAAGGGGGGACATTCATCATCCTGGCACTGCCCCCTGCATGCGGTTGCTGTGAGGAGCCTGTCAGCCTGCGGAGGGGAAAGGCTCAGGCCACCCCAGGGCATGGGGCACCAAGGGTCGTCTTCGTGGCTGTGATCCCAGGGCCCAGCACAGAGCAGACACTCGTGTCGCCCTGCAGGGAGTAAATAAGCCGCCCTGGAAAAGTGACGGCACCTGGACAGGAAACGTGCTGGTGCACATGTGCTGTGCAGACGGGTCCACTCCTGTACCGGGACACGCGTGTGCACCTACGGGCTGGGAACCGAGCTCGCGGGGCACACTGTGCCCTACTGGCCCTGGCCAGGGTGCTGCAGGGGCCGGAGGAGTGCGGGGCTCAGACGTACTCTCGGGCCGCAGCCGAGGGGCCAGGCCGGTAAGGCTGCGGGCTGCTGTTGGATCTCTCAGGCTCCGGGCAGGTGCAGCAGAGGAAGGCGCCCCCCAGTATGGCCAGGCCGGCGGACGCCCAGCCCACAAACAGGGCCGAGCCAAACTCGTACCTGCAAGGGGTAGGGAGGACGGCATCAGGTGTGGCTGCAAGCCCGCCCTCCCCCAGGGATCCCCACGTGGGCGTGGGGGGTGTGCAGGCTGTGGGGAGCGGGGACTGGGGGCCTCCCAAGGCTCCTCAGTCCCTCCGGTAAGTTCCTCGGCACGCCCATCGCTCCTTCCGCCTTCCACCCAGCACATCACCACCACCCAGGGGTCCCTGCGGTGGGCCAGCTCCCCACAGACTCGGGCCCCTTTCCCCCTCCGGCCAGAGGCGGGAGTCCCGGAGGGCTGCCGAGTCCCGTGGGGAGGGGCAGGGCAGTCGCTGCCACCTTTGTCTCAGTTGGCCTCCGGCCCACGGAACTCCCCGCCTCGCGGCCACTGCCAGCCTGCACACCCCCACTGCCTCTCTGCGGCACCCCGCCCCCCACCCGGGCTCCCCACCTCCGTGCCTTTGCTGGAGGCGCCCCCCCCGGAGCGTCCCCCCTTCTGCGTCNAGTCCCGGAGGGCTGCCGAGTCCCGTGGGGAGGGGCAGGGCAGTCGCTGCCACCTTTGTCTCAGTCGGCCTCCGGCCCACGGAACTCCCCGCCTCGCGGCCACTGCCAGCCTGCACACCCCCACTTCCTCTCTGCGGCACCCCGCCCCCCACCCGGGCTTCCCACCTCCGTGCCTTTGCTGGAGGCGCCCCCTCCCGGAGCGTCCCCCCTTCTGCGTCTCCTCCGCTTCTCCGCTTTCAGGGCCCACTCGAGCGGCCGCGTCCCCGCACCCCGGGGCTTTCCCTGACCCCCCCTGCTGTGCCTCCCGCTGACTCTTCCTGGGGGGCCTTCAGCTCCTGGCTTGCCTGGCTCCCTCGGGAGCGCCTCGAGGTGGACAGCACGGATTGGGCCGTGTCCCCAGGGCCCAGCACGGGCCTGCATACCAGGTGCCTGGAGGAGTGTCAGAGGGACTGGGAGGAGGGCCAGCCCGCGTCTGTCTCTGAGTTGAGCTGCCTGGTGCTTGGAGATCTTTGTGGCGAGAGCCACCAGCCCCGGGGAACGCTCGCCATGCCTGTGGCCTCCTTTTCTTCCCCCGCCACACCTCTGTCTTCTCCGGCTGGCCCTCCTGACTGCGATAGCCCGGGGTATCTTTTCTCATTCTCCCTCCAACCCAGGGCCCAAGGTCTGTTGGGATATCTGGGGTTGAGACTGTCCCATCCTCTGCTCCTGCACAGTTGAGAGGTCGGGGGTGGAGCCAGGTGGGCCCAGGCTCTTCACAGACCCCCTATCCTGCCCTCATGCCCTCAGCCTCATAGTCCCTTCTAGTCTCGGCCATTCTGGCTCCTAAATATCTCTGAACCTCTCCCCACCATGCTGCATGCCACAGCCAGAAGGATGGTTGGCTGCCTCCCACCCCAGGATGGGGACCAAATCCTCCTCTGGCTGTAAGGCCCCCATCTGCCCTTGTCAAGTCTCCATCTCCCAGCCCAATGCACCTGCCGCCTTGGGCAGGAGTCACAGCGAGGGGCTTACTGAGTGCTCTCTGGGGCTCTGGCATCGTGCCGAGTCCTCCCTGCAACATCTCACTGAGCCCTCACAGCCACGTCAGCTGGGTCCTTGGGTCCCAGCTCCATTTGACAGGAACTCGCCCTTCCCACAGCCAGCATGCACTGAGCTGGGATTTCAACCCGGATCCAGGGTGCTGAGCTCCTGCGGTGTCTTCCACAGGACGCTCGCCTCTTCCGCGGGCTCGGCCACGCCCTGCCTGGCTCCCCGCTCCAGCGGGCTTCTCAGTGACGGCACCCCTGGCTCCCGGTACAAGCCAGGCCCTGGCACTCACCTGGCATTGACAGGTGTGCTGGGGTTGAAGAACTCCTGGGTCACTAGCGTGGCGTACCACGAGACGGCTGTCAGAGTGCAGAGGCCTAAGGACGGAGGAGGGAGCGCTCAGCTCTGCTCTGGCCCCCGGCTGGCCACCCGGAGAGGGGCCACCTGCCATGACCAAGATGGCGGACAGGGAGCCAGGAACACTGACCTGCCAGGAGGAAGAGGACACCCCCAGAGATGGCGATGCGGCCCTTGGCGATGGGGTTGCTGTCTCCAACCCGAGTGCACTTCATGCCGACCACACTGAGGACCATGGCCACAAAGCCCAGGAGCACGGCCACCACCATCAGGGCTCGCGCGGACTGGATGTGACCTGGGCAGAGCGGGGGGCACTGAGCAGGCGCTGGGAGAAGCGGGCGGGTGGGAGGAGCCCGGCGGGGCAGGGGCTGGGGCAGGGGCCGGGAGCTCCTCCTGGGCAGCCGCCTGCAGCAGGTGTGAGGGGACCCTGAGGACAGGGTGTGGGGCTGAGCTTCACCTCTACCCCCACTGGTCACTCCCCCTGCAGGTTCCTCCAGGTGGTGTGTACGGTGCCAGGGTAGTGTGACTTCTCCCGTCCACAGCTCTCCGCCGGTGGGACTCCCTTTGGGGCCCGGCCCACCCCCCCAAGCAGCGGGGTCAGTTCCTCCTGGGGCCTGGCCGATTCAGCAGGAGGGAGCGAGGGTGTTTGAGGCCCGGCTCAGCCCCAAGTTGACTCTCAGGCAGGGACCCCTTCCCCATCTGCCATTCTGGCTCCTGGTCACCTTCCCCTCTGCCCGCCGGGTCACCCATGGCAGCCGTACACCTGTGCGCAGGTCAGTCCTGGGCCTCGGGCAGCTCAGGGGAGCTCGGTTCCTGAAGGAGACCAGATGACCGGCCTGGACGGTGTTGTGGGGGAGGGTTGTGTGATAGCGGCCGGCTCAGGCCTGCGCCGCCCTGGGCAGGGGGTGGGTGGGTCGGCCCTGAGCCGGGGACGGAGCTGCAGCGGTTCCTGTTTACAAGCCAACTTGTCAAGTTCAAATGCACACCCCAGGAGAAGGAGAGGGACCTGTGTGCCCAAGCACCTGTGTGCACAGGCATGTGCGTGTGCGTGTGTGCGTGTGTGTGTCTCAGCGCACCCANTGTGTGTGTCTCGGCGCACCCAAATGGAGGCATGCTTGTCTAGGTGGCAGGCCTGGCCTGGAGGTGTGTGTGCACAGCGTGTCTGNCGTGTGTGTGTCTCAGCGCACCCAAATGGAGGCATGCTTGTCTAGGTGGCAGGCCTGGCCTGGAGGTGTGTGTGCACAGCGTGTCTGCATACGGAGTATGGGGAGAGGTGGAGGCGAGCCTGAGTGCCAGGCACTCACCTGCCTCATCTAACCCTCCACAGTTCTGTAAAGTCCTAGTGCCCCCTCTGCAGATGAGGACGTTAGAACACAGACAGGGTTAGCGACTCCGCGAGGGTGATAGTGGCAGAGCCAGGATCTGGACCGTGGCTGCCAGAGCCTAGAGCACCTGCCCTCCACGGAGCGCCAGGCTCGCCGGGATTTTCAAAAGCGCACGGGGGCAGGGGGCTGGAGAATGGAGCCCAGTGCAGGTGGCCGGCTGTGGGCAAGCTTCCCCAACATCCCACCTTCCCAACCCAGCTGGAGGGAGGCCTACCTTCCAGGGCGAGCAGTGAGTCATAGAGTTTGCACTGCACCTGCCCAGTGCTCTGGGAGGCACAGGACATCCAGAGCCCTTCGTAGAGGCCCACGGCCGTGATGATGGCGTCGCCTGCATAGGAGGACTGCTTCCACTGCGGGAGGGCTGTGCTGGCGATGATGCCCACCCAGCCACCCAGGGCCAGGAAGTAGCCCAGGAGCTGGAGGCCTGAGTTGGCCATGGTCCAGGGGAGGCGGCTGGAGGTCCCAGGGCTCAGGGCTGGGCCAGGGTCCCTGGGGGGGCGGGGGTCATGGCCAGGTAAGAGGGACTGCTGGGTGGGGGTTGGAGGAGCCGCGAGGAGCCAGAGGCTGAGAAGGAGGGTGGCAGCCCAGCAGTGGCAGCAGCGGCAACAAAGGCAGTGGCTCTGGGCTCTAGAATGCAAGGGGAGGCCCAGGGGCTGGAAAGGCCAGGGGCCCGCCCACAGCAGCTGCCTAAGCCAGGGCAGGGTCCCCAGCAGAGCTCCTGGGGGCGGGGGGCGGGGCCATGGCTCAGGTGGGTGCCCTTGCCCCACCTCCCGGGGATAGAGAGGGGGAGGGGCTGGGAGGAGTGACCCTGTTTGCCCTCAGGGCCTTCCTGCCAGGGAACCCCCTTTAGGAACCATGCAAGTGTCCTGCAATTCTAATTCCTGCTCAAGGGCCAGCCCTGAGAGTATGGATTTTGCTATTGCGTGGCTGACCTGCCCCTTGGGGTGTCCTGTCCTCTGACTGTAGGACGGAAAGAAAATGGAATTCTACTTTGCAGCAGGTAAGACTAGAGTTAGACATCAGGGAGAACTTTTTGGAGAGGGCTCCGAGGCCAGATGTGGAGAGAGTGGGCTGGATGTTGGGGAGAGGGAGTCCCGGGTTCTGTGGGGCCATATGCATCAAAAGCAGAGGAGGCCAGGCCAGGGAATAAGCACTGTGGGGTCTGTTTGAGATCTGAGGAGGGCAGAAGAGGGACCGCATCAAGGCTGGGCCGGACCTGGCTGCCAGCCAGCAAGGGGCCTGGCCAGGGAGGTGGGAGACAGCCCTGACCTTCTGGCATCGACCTGAAGGAAGGCAGACTGTTCAGCGCCGTTAATCCCCTTGCTGGCCGGCTTAGCAGCTCCTGCTGGGGCTGGAGGCCCCGGGCCCTGGCCCCCAGCTCCAGAGCAGCCTGATGGGGAGCCGTGGCCTCTGCACATTCCTAGGGTTCAAGCTGTCCCTCCTAGCACGCCGCCTTCCCCTTCTCACTCCCATCCCAGCTCAGCCCTCTGGAGCAGGGGAATATTTAACTCTCCTCGAGCTCATTAGCAATCCCCTCACGTTCAGTTTGGCCCCGTGGGCTCCACCGGGCATGGGTGCGGGGGGAATGTCACAGTCCTGCTCCCACTCCGGCCAGCCCCCGGCTGCCCCCTCCATCCCCAGCGGCCCACCTGCCTTTCCTGGACCACAGTAGGGGAAAGCAGGGTCTGGCAGCTGACCCCCCACCCTCACCCGTAGGCTTCCTCCCCCACAGCCGGGTCCCCAGCCTGCTCCCTTGCATTCTTCACGTGGCTATGCAAACGAGAGGGTGCCAGGCACTGCGCAGACAATGGCTGCCCTGTGCACCCGCCCAGGGCGTGGGCCCCTGGTATGGCCTGCAGCTCCAGCAGCCAGGGGCAGGGGTGGGGGCCGTTTGGCCTGCGGTTCCGCACAAGGGGCAAACACCGGGCCCCCTCTGCGCTGGGAAAGCCCGAGCCACGTGGATCCACGGACACACAGACCTGCTTCCTGGGATGGCCCCAGGGTCCCCAAATGCAAAGGGGGCCTAGAACAGTTGTCTGAGAAGTCAGTCCTGAGTTTGGATCCCTCTTCTACCACAGGCCGTTCGGAGACCGTACAACCAGGGGGAAGAGAGGACATGGCCGGAGCCCAGAGCGGAGGCTCCTCGGGACGCGGTGCACACCCTTTCTGCTCAGAACCGTGTGGTCCTCAAGGCAGCTGTTGGCGCGGGGCAGGCCGAGAGGTAACCTACCCGGGCCAAAGACGCAGCAGATCTGTGCCCTAGCGCCGTGTTCATCCACACCCTGCTTTCCGAGGAGGCCTCTGATGAATGAGGGGGCTGAGAGCCAGAGGGGAAGGGAGCCACTTAAGGTCACACAGCTGCCCCCAGGAGCAAAGTCTGGGGGCGCTGAGACCTTAGAGATGTCGGGATGTCTGCACGCCCCTCCGTCCAGGGCATCCCTCCCTCGCACTGGGGCCCCAGAGCCACTTTATGGCCCAGAATGGGGCTCACGTCCCCTCTGAAGCTCTTCTGGGTAACCCTCCTCTTTGTTATTTGAGGTTTCCAGTCCATTCTGTCAGAATATCCTCTCCTACCCTGAGGGGCCTTCCCTCACGAAGATTCCAAAGCCTTTTGGAACTCAGATCTCGCTGCTGGGGGGAGCTCCCTACTACCCTTGCGGTCCCCTGCAGTCCAGTGACTCCCAGGCATGCGGGGAGAGCAGGACGGCTCAGGGACCCAGCCCAGCCTCCGTTTGGAGCTGACCAGAAGCCACGCTGGACCGCCGCACTTCCGGTTTGACAAGTGCCTTCGTGTGTGTTGCAAGCAGTTTCTAGCTTTACCTCTGCCACCGAAAGGCTGTGTGACATTAGGCAAGTCCCTTAGCCTCTCTGAGGTAAAAGAGGGATAATGGCACTGGCCCTGTCTGGTTCATGAGGGAGTTACAGGGATCAAGTAATGGGTTCAAGTGCTTTTGGAAACATACTGTGCCTGAAGCAATGTGGCTGGCAACAAAGGCTCTTCTGCAAAGACTCCCTCCTGGGCGACACCCCTGTGCCCTCTGCTCCCGGGTGTGGGCGCGCTGCCTGTGGCTGGAGACCCGCAGCCCCTTCCTGCCCAGCAGCTCCCGGCAGAGAGCCAGGCTCAGCACACGTGTGCCGAGCATCGACCGGTTTGGGGATGCCATGTTTTTGTCCCCCTCCCAGTGAAGTCCTGGAGCTGTCTCCCTGGCCGCTCCCACTGCCCGCTGGGAGGGTCTGATGCCGTTGGGGACCATCCGGCACACGCTGCGGCCACCGCCCGAAACACCGGGGGCTCAGAGGGTGGTGCTGGTCTTACTGCCCCGCAACTCAGGCTCACGCTCCTGTGGAACCACAGGCGGGGAATGGAGAGGACTTGCCTCAGGCCACAGCCGGGAAGCCGCGCCACCAGCCACCCGCGGTGTCCAGGCAGGGCCAGGCGCCCGGAGCTGCCGCCCCGCAATGCTCTGTGCCTCTTTCCGCTCGTGGCATTCGGCGTGTTTGCATCCTTCGCCGGGACTGTAAGCACCTCCAGGCCCTACGACCAGCCTCACTTTTGGGTCCCCCATGTCACCGGGCGCGGGGGTGGAGCTGCTGGGGATGCCCCCTCCTCCCCAAACACCCCTGAGCCCGGGCTGTCTTTGGCACCCTGCCGAGAGCCCTGCCAGCAGCCCGGGCGACTAGCGGCCCTCATTACGGGCACGTACCCCAGCCCCGGGGACACGGAGAACGTTTGACCTTTCATGAGTTCAGCTGAGACAGTGGGCCGGCTCTGTGTGGTTAGCATACGTTGAAATTGTAAAGGTCATCTGCCTGGATGTGGAAGCTTCTGGAAGACCAGCATCAGGCTGACGTAGTTTTCTGTTCTGTGGTGTAGCTGGTGCGTGCTGAGCACTGCGCCCGTGCTTTCCGAGCATTCCCTGGGTACTACCGTCGGGCGTCCTGGGCTGTAAGGACCAGAATCTCACGTCGCGGGGAGGACACGCACTCCGGCCTCACAGATCCGAGGGTGGGAGTGAGCTTCGCCCAGTTCAGCCTGTGGGCAAGCTCACGCTCTCTCCAGCGCCGAGTCTTCTCTCCCTACGGCGAGTGCGTCACCAAACCCGACACGATGGCCAGTGACTAGCAAAGGAGTGACCGTCCCCGTGGGGTCCTGCCCTTGAGCGTGCTCACAGATGCTGCTGTCTCCAGCTTCAGAGCGGCTGCTCCCTTACCTCTCATCCCCCTCCATCCAGCGTGTCCTCCTGTCCCCACGGAGGGCTGAGCTCCTGGGACGAGCCCCTACCTCCACTGCCATCGCCCCGCTCCACCCACCTTCCTCTCCCCCTGGGGACTGCAGCAGCCTCGCCCTCCGCTGCTCGACTTGCGTTTGCCCCAGAGTCCCTTCTCCACACACACCCTTCACCGAGGCTGTCACTCCGCTGCTGTCTCACTGAGGCGGAGCCCACGTGCCCACAGTGACCGACGAGGCCCCCGACACCCCGACCACACTGGCTGTCCCCTTCTTGCCCACTCTGTGCCACGTCAGCCTCCTTGCTGCTCCGCTGCTCCTCAGGGCCTGACTGGCTTCCTTCTCCACCTCGCAGGCGCACCCACACGCGTGAGCACGCGCACATGCACACACACACACAGACACACGTGTGCGTGTCCCCCTACTAAACAGCAGCTCTGGGACGGCAGGGTCTCGCTCTGTTTGCTAGCGTGTTCCCGCAGCAGGCACCGAGCTGGTGCTGTCAACCACTACTGGCTGGCTGGCCAAGTGAGGACCCAGAGTGCAGGTCCCCGAACTCGGCACCCACAGCATCTCACGCCCAGGAGGGGAGATGGGCCTATGGCCAGAGGGGCAGAATCTTCACTTGTGCTCGCTCTGTCTCCAAGAGGTGTGGCTCTCCTGGGGTCCAGGGCCTCGGAGGCCGGACGGCAGCGCAGGACGCGCGCGGCTGACGCGGGGGCAATAGGCCAGAGCACTGCGGGCCGGCCGGTGGCTGCCGGACTCGGGTTAGTCATAATCCCCACCATTCATCCAGAGCTTTCCAGTTTACAGAGTGCTGTCACATCCGAT
The DNA here is from genome assembly GCF_002007445.2 of Ailuropoda melanoleuca. NCBI lineage: Eukaryota > Metazoa > Chordata > Mammalia > Carnivora > Ursidae > Ailuropoda > Ailuropoda melanoleuca. The sequence goes on from NC_048219.1 coordinate 19,268,798, forward strand.
ACTGAATCCACCCAGAAGGGCGTCAGAGTGAGGACTGGGATCCCCGCTCTACAGAGGACAAGGCCGAGGCGCCTGGGGTCCAGTGTCTGGCCCGAGGCTGCAGAGGCCGCGGCCACGCCGGCTCCCGCTCCAGGCCTCCTCACGCCGTGCTGGGGCAGCATTTACCAAGTGAGAGCGGGCAGCCGGGGGCCGTCCTCCTACTCTCCGCACGAACTCCCGGGTAAAAAACCACACATCATTTATTCTTTGGTTGTCTACACGGACACTTAAATACTGTAGTGCTGTCACACGGCTGCCCGTGCAGGCCCCGGGGGCGGCTCTGGGTCGGCGTCCTGAGCCCTCGGCCAGGTGCAGAGGCAAGGGGGCCGTCCCGCCATGTCCACTCCGAGAGCGGCAGCACCGTGCGGATGGCCGTGAGCAGGGTCCCGCTGGCTGGGCGGCAGACACCGGGTCCCCGCTGCTCCACAGCCCCCAGGGCCCGGCCGGGGCAGGGGGACACAGTTCCTCCAGGTGGGTGTGCTCACCCGTCCACCGCGAGCCGGACGCCATCAGAGCTCATCCCTGTGTCCCACCTCACTGCCAGACAGAGACTCCCCTACAGGCTTGGGGGGCCCCTCCTGGGCTTCCTGGGGCTGCTCCTGGGAGAGGTCCACCTCCTCTGGGCTGAAGAGCATCTTCACCAGGTCATCCGCCTGCACCCGGTCCTGCGAGGACAACCCCGCCTACTCAGAGAGGCCTCTGGACCAGGCGCTCACCTCTCAGGGGCTGCTTCCTGGAAACCACAAGTTCTTCCTCCATGGCCTCTGAGCTCATCTGCTTCCCCGCAGGTGCTAACCTCTGGGCAGACAGCTGAGATGCTACCCAACCGGGCGACCACTCCCCATCTTGACACCCCAACCCGGAGCCCCATTTACAAGTATGGAAGAAGGGCCAGGGGCGACAAGGCAAGGTGGCCAGGAGGAGTCTCTGTGGACACTGGGCCTGGCGTTCCTCTCCTGTCTAAGCCGCTGGCAGTGAAACTGGGGAAGGGCAAAGCAGGACCGGGGCCCTTGCAGGGGCAGATCCCAGCGCCCCGAGTGCTCTCACCCGCTCACTGTGCCGCGCATCCAGCGTGAACCACAGGGCGATGGCACAGCGCTGCCCTCTGGTGACAGCCTTCACTCCATGCGGGTTTTCCGTGCCTGAAGAGAAGCCCACGGCCCTCCCGCACTGGGGCTGCACCTCGGCCTGCAGGAGACACAAGGTGACGCAGGTGACTGACTCCTTCAGAGGGGCCCAGGGTCACTCAGGGTCTGGAGAGAACAGGGGGCCTCAAGAGGAGCGAGCGACATATCTCAAAGCACCCCCCCCCCGGGTTTGAGGAGAGGAGCCCTGGCCACTCTGCCCACTGCGCCGAGAGGGTTTCTGGCTCCCAGGGACAGGCCCGAGGGCACACTCACCGTCACGGTCTTGGCGTCTAGCTCAGTGAAATAGAATGCGCCTCCATCGAAGTCCCCATTTAGATAAAGAATGGCACTGCAAACGACAGACACGGTCTCGCCATGGGCCTCCTCCTCCTGGCCCCCCGACAGCCCGCAGCTCCAGTGCACCTCTGAGTGCTCTCAACCAACAGCCGGAGGGGGCCTTCCAGGGGAGGGAGGCTCCCCACCCCACCACCCGCACTCCAGAGAAGCCACTGTCATCCTCACACCACACCCGAATGGCTCCCTTTCCCTCCGACTTCCTAGCCAGAGGGTGTGGGGATAAGGGACTAGATTCTGGGGACAGCTGGGCCCACACCTGTGTGTGTGTGTGTGTGTGTGTGTGTGTGTGTGTGTGTGTGTGTGTGTGTGTTGGGGATGGGGCAAGGCGCAGGGCACTGGGGGCCTCGGAGGGGCGACGGGCACCTGTAGTCCCGGAAGGTGTAGGCAGGGGGCTCCTTGACGCACACGAGGGCCTCGGCGTTCAGGATGCAGTTGTCCACGTGGACCGGGTGGCTACTGTCCTTCCTCTCGGCCTGTGCCTCTGGGACCGAGGTAATGCACGTTAGCACGGGGACACCTCAGGAGTCACTGCAGGTCTCCTGCTGGCACGGGGGTGCTTCCCAACATGCCTCTGGGTCTATGGGAATGGCCAGTGAACTAGGGGTCTCTGGCTAAGCCATCAGCCCGGGGGTCAGGATGAATCTGCAGGCTTCCCGGGAAGGTTCTGGGTCGGGCAAGCAGGTGCAGCAAGCAGGGCCGGGAGGCTCTAACCCAGGGAGGGTTCTTGGCTGACTGGCACGACCTGGCTTTCGGGCTCGAATTTACAAAACAGGAGTCCCCGGGGAGGAGAAAACGAGGAGGCAGGAGGGTGGCAGGATGCAGGGCACAGCGAGACTCGAGACTCGCTATGCAGCGGGAGGCGAGGTGAGGATGGCATGGAGGGGAACAGACAGGAGGAAACAGACGGTTAGCTTCCGCGGGGCTCTGCGGGGGGAGAAGCCACTCAGGAGGAAGGCCGTGAAAGGGCCCAGACAGCGCGAACTGTAAAATGCCAGGCAAGCCCATTCGTGACATGGAACCGTCGCCCCCAGCGCAAACCGCGGGCACACCTGGAGCAGGCTGGTGGCACCCTCAGGTCACGGTAGATCCCTCGTGTTTGTCCCCACCTGTCCGGCCAGTCGCCAGGCCCTGTCTCTCCTCCCCCAGCTCCCTCACCTGCTCTCCTCTCTACTCCCACCGCCGCTGGCCGGGTTCCGGCTTTTGTCCTTGCCCAACCGCTCACTGCTGCCCAGCTTCCCTCCCTCTGGTTTGAGCCACGTTCTCCAAATCTCTCGCTACAAAGCGGCAAAACTAACCTTGTAAAGACAAAGGTCTCACCGAGTCCTTCGTGTTGGAGGACTCTTCCTGGTTCCCACTGCCCGGCCCCCACCTTGAGAGGCCGTGACACATATGGTTGTGTGTCTGACACAGTCGTTTGGGCGTGTCCAGATTTCGAGAGAACTCCAAACCTTCCGGGGGGAGTAAAGCCCTCTCATCTCTATCACCGAGTGGCACATCAGTGTTGGGGCCTCTGAAGGAGGCGGCACGACAGGTCCGGCTGTGGGCCACGCGTGACCCCCAGGGCACTGGCCACACCTCATGCCTTCTCAGTACAGCAAAAGGAAACGCAAGAGAGGGAGAGCGGACAAGGAACGACCTCGAATCTGCTCTGCCTTGTGAAAGTCCATCTCTCACGGATTTGATATTGAACAGTTTGTGACATGGCCCTTGCAACATGGCTTACAACCCATCTACAACCTGGATGCCCAGCAGCATCGCTGAGACCCCACGGCCTACAGGATGAAAACAGACTCCTGAATGGAGCTCTCCAGGGCTGGGCTTCTGAAAGCCTTCCCAAGCCTTATCTGACTGCCCCCCCAGCCCCACGCCCCAGAAACAGCCACTTTCTTCGTCCCCACCGCCAGGCTGCACGTCTCTGCACGGGCTGCTCTTTCTGGCTCGAGCATCCTCTCATCACCTGGGCACTCCACCACTCCTGTTCATCCTGCACAACTGTCTCCCCTCCTCCGGGAAGTCCTCCCGACTCCCTGGTGGGCTGACTAGAACGTCCTCCGCTGCACGGACCGCACGGGGTTGCCACATTTTGTGCTGGTTCCCCAGCTAGGATGAAGAGGGCCGTATCCTGTTCCTGTCCGTGTCCTCAGTACCCGCGCCAGGCCACAGTGTGCTCAGCAGGGGTGGAGACGGCCCACCTGCGATGGCGGTGCGGCACACGAGGTGGGAGTAGGAGAAGTAGAGAGGGGTGTCCAGGCGGAAGTAGGACTCCATGACGCGCCGCACCTTCTCGGTCACGTTGTAGTACAGGTGGGCGCTCTGCAGGGGGACCTTCCCCTCCTGTCCCAGCTGCCAAGGAGACCAGCGGTCAGCTGCCCTGAACGCCCGGCTGTGGGCCGGCAGAACCCACTCTGCCCCCACGCACGACAGCCCTCCCGTGTTACACCGGCCCCCCCTCTTTGCGGACAGAAGGCACTCTCGCAGCTCTGCACACCAGTCTTGTCTCGCCCGCCTCACTGCGACCCCACTTGCTTCACCAGCCAGGACTCAACCTCCCTCAACTTAATTCATCCTCCATGGTGACCGCTGGAATGCGACAGGCAGACACCTTCACTTCCCCCCGCCGCTACCCCCCAAAGCCTGAGCCTCCCCTCTCTCCATTCCCCACACTCTAGAATGCTGAGTATCGATTCTACCTTGAGGGCTTTGAAAACCGTGACACCATAGAACTTCTCACTGGGGGTGTGTGGGGAGGTCTGACCCCGGTAGCCATCTCCCGAGGTCGCCGCTGCCTGCAAGGCCCAAAACACAGGGGGGCTCAGCCGGGGAGGCTGACGGTCCATGAAGAGGTGGTCACCAGTGCGCAGCGAGGGGCAGGAGAGCTCAGCGCTCGGAGGCGCTTGGTGCAGGGGCCTTGGGGAGAAGGTCACGGGGTTTCCCTTACGTTGGTCAGTCTCTGCAGCTCCCGGCACTCGTCAGCGGAGATTACACCATCCATCACCACCCTCTGCGAACCATTCAAGACTTTGGAGTTCATGGTGAGACTGATGTCTTCGTAGAGCAGGGGGCCACCTGCAACGACAAGACTGGGCTGAGTCCAGCGGCAGCGCTGCTCACCCTCCAGGGGATGGGACAGAAATTCCAGTTGTTTCCAGGCCCCCAGAGAAACCTCCTATGTGGTCACTTCCAAAGGTGGCAGGCGTGGCCCAGCGGACAGCACTTGGCGCTGACAAGATGGGAGAGCTGAGCCCTAGGCGTAGCTCCCCTGCTGAACAGCTTCTGGCTCCTGGGCCTTTGCCAATTGTTGAGGAAACATCACCAACAAATTCTTAAAACCCTGAGCTCCAGCATCAGAAAGAAGTGGGTTTGACTCCTGAATCCTCCACCTATTAGCTGTGTGACCCCAGCAAGTTACTTAGCATCCCTGAGCTTTCATTCCCACGTCTGTAAGACAGCACCACTCCTGAGACTGCTGCTTGTTTGACGTAAAGAGCAAGAAGGCGAGTTCAATGCTCGGGACAATGCCGGGCACACAGGAGAGGCTCACGGTCTTAGCTGCCATCGCACCAGTCACCAGCAGCATTTCTTTCAAACGAGAACCTTCAATTGCCCAGCCCACCTCCCCCAGAGAAGAGAAACAACAGAGTGAAAGCTTTCTGAAACCCAAGGAACGCGGGACAGATTCTTTCCACGTGCTCATCTTGTTAGATTAACCACTGTTCATTCAAGCAACTGTAGAGCAAAGGCCAAGCTTCTCTTCTATTTCTCATGGTGCCCTCCATGCTGGGGACCTGCTGGAGTAGACTCAGTTTAGCTCCGTCTACTTACTGAGGCCGCGGTGTGTGCCAGGCCCCGCGGGAGAGAGGCGAGGGTCTCACACCTGAAGACAGCACCTCTCCCAGCAATGATGCGAACGGGCAGGCTTGGTACAAGCCCCAAGAAAGCTGCCGTGGAAGTTCCAAAGAGAGAGGGAGGGGATCTCCAGGACAGGGAGATTAAGCAAGGCCTCATGGGCAGAGGCAATGGGAGGGTACTGGGAGGAGGGACAGGCATGAGCACAGCTGCGGGGGCAGACAGGCCCGAGGAACAGGAGCAGCCCAGGGCAGACGAACAGAAGGCAGAAGCAGGTGGTTAGAGGGGCAGGCACAGTGGGTAGGGGCAGGGTCTGTGTGTTTGGAAGCCTGGTCTAGCCCCTGCAGGGGCAGGGGAAGCACAGATCAAGGAGGGCAGGAGTGCAGACAGCAGGCGCAGGGGGCCTGCAGCAACGGGAAGAGGAGAGGCTTGGGGAGAGAGGCGAGGAAAAGCAGTCTCAGTGCAGCTTGGAGCAGGCGGACAGGGGGAAGAGACCTCAGATTTGGAGGCATGATAGAAGTGGGGAGACCGGGTGAGGTTTGCGCTATAAACACTGACTGCAGTGAGCTAAACGGGCATTGCTGTGACCCAGGAGTCCTGCTGCTTCGCCGAAGGCCAATCCTCAGTGCCTTCTGCGTGGGTCAGGAAGGGCGCCGGGCGAGGCTAAGCCCGGTCCCGGGGACGGCCAGCTAGCGCGGGGACCCCTGGCTTGCAGACACCGGAGCTCTGTCCTCTCACCTTCCCGCATCAGCCTGCTCACATCCAACGACTCCTTGGTCTTCTCCTCCACCAGGGTCTCAATCTCCTTCATAAGGTCTCCGATCTCCTGGGAGATGCGGACGGCCGTTTCCCGTTCGGACCTGTGTGCAGAGCTGCTCTGAGGACTGTGTTCCGGGGCCACCCTGGCTCCCACCCAGCTTCCCCACGTGGACAGCCCCCCGCCCCCCACTTCCAGGAAGGCACATCTGCCTGGGCTCAGGAAGCCTCATGTGCTTCATCGGGCCGCTCCAGCCATGCAGTCTCTCCAGGGTCCTCACTTTTGTTTCTCTTGCAATCTTTTGGGAATCACCTCTTCTGGAGTCCATGAATCCTAAAAGCAGATCGGGACAAAAATCAACGCTGTAGGGTGACGTACTTCACCTTCTGGGTCTCCCCGCACAGACTCAGGCCTCCGGGAGAAGCCACCTTATCAGCTGCCTCCTTGCGGGAGGTGAAGTGAGGTCTCTGAACCGAGTCACCTCGCTGCCCCGAATTCCCCTTTGTCTTCCTGTCTCTGGTCCTTCCCGGGTTTCACAGTTCCCGCGCCTGGCCCCACCGCCTCAACGGAGTCGCACAGCCAGCACCCCCGCCCCCTCTCCCGCATCCCGGCTCACCGGATCCACAAAGGGAATTCCGAAGACATCATAGGCGAAGAAGAGCAGCTCTTTCTCCAGCAGGCTGCGCTGTCGGTACCCCCGGGCACTCTGAGGAAGCAAAGTGGAAGGAATGCCCTGGAATTCAGCCCTGTTGGGGGCGGGGGGCTAACCCCACGTTCCACGCTCTTGCTCCCAGTTGGACCTGAGCTTCCTCTCCCACCACCACTACCATGTCTGTTCTCCAGTTTGGGGCAGCAGGCTCACCCCCGTGCTAAGGGCTGCTCTGGCCTGGCACAAGCAATACCTCCGAGGGTGACATAACAACCACCCCCCCGGGCCCCCCATTAATCTCTGAGACAGGAAATCTGAGGATTCTCAGGAGATGTGGAAATATCCCTCAAAGAAGGAGAGTTCTTTCTTGACTTCCGTAGGGGGTCCAACGCGGAGGCAGGAGACCTAGGTGTTGGGTGACCCATGTGTTATTCATTTAACCTTCACAGCCACCCTTCACGTTGATACTGTGCTCCTCATTTTAGAGATGGAGACACTGAGGTGCAGGGGGGATAGACGGCTTGTTTAAGCTGACACTAGAGGAAAGAGAGCAGGCACCGACATTCAAACCCAGGTCTTCCAATCCTGAAGCCCAGGTGCTTTTTCATTAGGCCCTCCGCCTCCCCTGAGACTCTGAACAGACTGGACAGATCCCGCCTGGAGTCAGGCTGCAGCTGGAGCAGCTGGGTCGGGCTTTCTGGCCCCTCCCACACGTGCTCACAGTAGGGCTTACCCAGGGCAGGGAGACTAAGCACCTTCTGGGGCCACATCTCTCCCTAGGTGCCCTGCTAGTCTCCAAGCAGCAGGAGGAAGAAAGAAGAGAAAAAGAAGACATCATCAGTTGAAATAAAAGATGAAGGCAGTAAGGAAAATGTTAGCAAGACCTCAATGAGTCCTACATCATTTAGGGTATTTACCCAACAGGGAGGTGGAAATTTTCTCCTAAGGTGTTTAAGTGATTCACCAAGCGCTAGACACCACGCTCAGTGTGTTACTCCAGTTAAACCCTCTCCCACAGCCCGGAGGCTGCTCGGAAGCAAATCCCACGCCTCCGTTTATTCACTCGGCACTGATTCACGGAGTAGGAGCTACGAGCTGGGAACTGAGCCAGCACTGGGACAGCGCAGGGAGGGACCCAGGTCGCCACTCGCAGCCATAGGCCACCAGGCCAGCTAGCCCATCTCTTGGAGCCCAAAGGTTCTCATCTCTAAAATGGGAGAATAGCGCCCCCTACCACGGCAGCTGTGGGAATTAGATGATGGGGATTGAAGCACACAGCGCGTGGACCGGGACAGGGCTCAACAAATGCTAGTTACTTCCTTTCCGGAAGGAGAGTTCTAGTTAAAAGTGGTTTATTTTCCCTCCCTGCTTCAAACTCATTAATATGACCATAAAGTGGGGGGTTGGGGGAGAAGGAGGGAAGGGTCTTAACTCAGCAAGGCAAAGAGACCTGAAGTGCCTTCTCAAATGCAGACTGTCACCACCTAGTGGCCAAAGAGGACAACTACAAGGTAACATGCTCACAGACCAGGAGAGGGCAGGATTGTTTCTACAGGAGACTCAGGGTTCCAGAGCTAGGAAGGAAGAACCTGGGTTTACCCTTCAGGGCAAGCTGGCGGCCCCACCTCAGCAGGTTGTTATGAGAATCGAATGAAATAAAAACAAAAGCTACGGAAGAATTTTGCAGACTAAATGCCCCACACATGTGAAGGGTGGCTATCCTCAATGCTGACCCCCAACCTCCCCGGGAAGTTGACTACTGCCTCATCCCCTACCTCCTTCTCTCGGCGAACAGAGGAGAACTCAGGCCCCTGGAGCCAGAGTACAGGCAGGGCAGATCCGTGTGGAAAGCATCCCACTGCACCTGTGCATTCCTGGTGGGATGCACCATGCCCACTAGGTGGGTAGCCCCATGCCTGCGTCTCCCCAGCAGGAAGCTTGTGTCTAAGTAGACATGAAGAGGGAGCAGTGAACCCCCCACCATTCTGCCAACACCACCTCCAACTCCACCTGGCCAGTTCCCTCGTCCAGCCGTGCCTCCCCCAGCCGAGCAGCTCCCCTCTGCACCGCCACAGTAGCCCTGTACTGGTCTCCTGCTTCTAGCTCCTTCCCGTTCTGCGCCTTGCACAGTGGGTTGGGCTACTGCTTAAAACCCTTCGAGCATCCACCATTGTCTGCCCTATGGGACAGAGGCCAAGATCCTGGCAGGGCACTCAAGCCCCTTCCCAGTCTGACCCTCACAGGCCTCATTTCTGGGAACTCCCCGGTATCATCTTGCATGTATGTGGGACAATTGTCCAGGTTGTGTGCAGAAGCTGTCCTCCAATCTCCAAGGCCCTCCCTTGCCGCATTCACCTCCTGAAGGCTTTTAAAACCAAATGTCAACAGCACTTCCCCTTGCAAAGCCTTCCACGGCTTGCCAGTCCATGGCTGACTTCCCTCCTCCAGGCCGGCTCGCATCCAAGGCCACGCTCAGATTTACTACAGTGTTCTCTAAGTTTGGATTATGTCATCTGTATCATCAGTGCCCTGAGGTGCGCTTTAGACGGCATTCCAAAAGACACGAAGGTAATGCACGTAAGCTAAAAGAGACCCACAAAGTATCGACAGACATGAACAGACACAGGTCTCCCTCCCCACTCCTGACCCATAGGCCCATGCCTCACGGTAAACTGATGAACAGTTTCTTATCAATCTGTCCACAAAGTTGACGACTTAAAAAGTACATATGTATTTTAAAAACATAAATAGGATACAACATAATTATAGTTCTCGATCTTTTTCCTTTACCTACTGCAGGATCACGGAGACCGCGTCGCACTGGTACTTAGTAGCCTACTCACACAATAGAACAGCTGTCTCGTACACCACTGGACGGACCCACCGCGATTCGAGGGCATTTAGCTTGGTTCGGTTGGCTGCTTTCAGCAGCAAGGTTCTGACGTGTGTCCGGGCACATTTGCCTTCGCATCCTGGTGCGACACCATTGCGTGGCAGACCTCCGGTGGCAGAATTGCCGGTTAAACGAACGGTCCAATTCACAATCCCACCACAGCGGGGGAGCGTGCCTGCTCTGCACCCCTACGTCTGTCCCATATATTTGTCGCATAAACAAATGAGCTGCCTCTAGAGTAATATCGCTATTTACCATATTTTTCCTCTGACATAATGGAAAGCGGGTCCAAAGTGACATTTTTACGTAGAAGGTAGGTAGGGTTTGGGAAGAGCCGGCGGGACAGGGGTGACCGAGGCTGGCCTTCCTCTCACTCATGTTCTGTTCTGAAGTCAGGGATCACTGCGGCCATGATAGGCCACCCTCTGTTTCAGGAAGTGGCTGAGGTCAGAGGTGAGGAAACCGGCCCCTGGCTACTTGTCTACCATCAGCGAGACCCCCGGGATGCTGTCTGTCCACACAACCCTTGGGACGCACTCGTACCTCGCCTGTTGGCTTACGAAGTGCACTTCTACTCGGTATGTCATTTGACCCTCACGCTCATAACCCCAGTCTGTAGAGGGAGAAACGGGGACTCGGGGGGCGGGGCAGGGTGCCTGAGCTCCCACGCGACACGCGGAAGATCACACATCCTCGTAATCGCAGGAGCCACGGCTGGAGCCACGGCTTGAGCCCAGACCAGTGACTCGGAATCCAACTCACCGTTCTGAGCTCAAGAAGGAGAGGGTTTAGGGTCTGTACCAGGCGTACGTACAAATGTCGAGGTTTGTAGTGTCCTATTTCACTAAGTTAAAAACAGAACTTTTCACGTTTTTACCACAAAAAATTATTTGTAATTCCGCTGAAGGGAATTTAGAAAATATAGAAGGGCAAGATACAAAAAGAATCACCCATATTCCACCACCTAGAAATACCACTGTTAACATGTCAATGTGTTTCACTTTGGTCACTGTGTCTGCTTGGGAGCGAGCTGAGAATGATGCTGAGGAGGGAGAGCTCCGAGCAGGGACAGGGAGGAAACAGAGGCAAGAAAACGGGTGAGTGAAAAAAGAATTTAGCTGGAAGTAAGAAATGATAGATATTGGCCAAATGATATCAAATCTCAAAGCAGAGGTGCCGAGAAAGGGGAAAAGGGATGCCCGTGCTGCAGTTGTGCTTTTCTTTTACGACTCAGATGGCAGACTTCTGGGCCCTGATGGTGCTGAGTAAGGCCGCTCCCTGGTTCTTAAGTGACAGGCGCATCAGTGCACTTGCCTCCCGCCCAGGCCCCCAGCCCCTGCACGAGCGCTGCCAGACCCTCCCGCCCCCCGCTCTCCTGCCCTCTGGTCTGGGTTCAGCTGGCAGCTGCCCTAACAAACGCAAGTCTCTCACCTCACGGGGACCAATGGATCTGGCTGGTTCTTCTCCAAGCATGGCTGTATAGTAGGCCAGATTCTGGTTCATCACCTCATCGTTGGGGAAGAAGAGGAGATAGGTCTTGGCACATTCGATAGCCTGTGTATAATTCCCAACTGCAAGCAAAAAAGAAATGGCTGAGAAGAAAGGGTCTGATCCTGGGCACCAGGAACCACTGGTCTTGAGTCTCAGCATAGCCCTAGGCAGTGATGACATGCCAGGTGGCCCTGCTACCTATCACAGCTGCCTGATCTGAGGGAGAAGTTCTAGAAGAACGAGGAGGATAGAAGTTACACAAACACAGAATGCAGAACTGATGTAAGGGGCTCAGGGTCCTCAGGCCTTCCTACTACCGAACGCCCAACATGCCCTGATGCTTAGCCCACAGTAGGAACTCGGTAAGGGCCTGCTGACTTGTTGCTTGTTTGGATACTGGCGGTCCCCCGCCCAGAGCATCAGTGCTATCCTACGGCGAACGGCTGGAAAATGTCCCGGGAGCTGGTTTAAATGGCAGTACACCCCTGCCTTTGCTCTAACTGAACTCAGATGCAGAGTGAGATTACCAATATTCTAGAAGGGACAAGAGAGAGGTTTTACGTCTCCCTCTCCCAGCTTTTCGGGTTGCTGACATCGGCTTCTGGGGCCAGTGGCTTGTCACAAAGCACCCAGGGGTCACCTGGCACAGTGCCTCCCAGAGTGCCAGATCACAGTGAAAAGCCAAACACGCTGAAGTGTGCAGTGGCCATCATCCCTGCCTCCCTGGCTTCTGGCTTCCTACTGAAAAGTGGCAGAGAAGGAAGAAAGCAGGCCTTACTGTTATAGTAAGCAAACTGCAGATAATTATAATGTGAGGGGAGGAAGTCTTCAAAGGGCTTCTCTCGACTTGGGTGGGAAGCCAGCTCCGTGACGCAGTTCTGCTTACAGCTGAGGACCTGGATGTAATGGTCTGAAAGGAATCAAAGACAGGGAATAACCATCAGGTCGATCTTCAGGATGCGGATTCTGGAGAAGAGGAACAGAGTCAAGGGCAAGGAATTTTCAGTCCGATTCCCAGATGTACTAAATTTAGGTTTGAGGCAGAAGTGGTTGTGCAGGTACCGTCCGCACGTGGCCCCGGGAGCCCAGGCCAGCTGGCAAGGGCAGGTGCAGGGGGGTGGGCGGGCAGGTGCAGGGGCCCGGCGGCAGTGCGCGGGGCAGGTCGGCGTTCACCTGCAATGGCCTGGAAGAGGTCTGCGTTGTACTCCAGGTAGTTGTAGCCGTCATAGTCGTAGGGCCCTTCGCACAGGGCGCGGCACTCGGAGTCCGCCACCAAGTACTCTCGCAGCGCCGCCTCCAGGTGGGCCACGGCTTCCTGCGGCTGTTCCTCGGAGTAGAGCCGCACTCCCAGCCGGAACTCGTGCTACTGGGAGGAAGGGGGACTCAGCTGTCCGCCAGCACAGCCCTGGGCCCTCTCTCCCCGCCGCCACCTGCACCTGCGTCCTCATGGCCTGTCTCAGGCTAGGGATGGAAAAGGGTGGCCACTACCTAGTGAAGGCCTCCTGTAAATGGTCTCCACAGGTTTCTCTGGAAACGCAAAAGCATTAAACTCAATCTAGATAAAAGATACACGGGAGTTCATTGCAACTTTCTTGCACTTTTCTGTAGGGATAATAGTGTTCAAAATAAAAGTTTAATTAAAAAGAACTCCTAGATGCTAGAATGAGGTCTGTGCCGATGGGAGCAATCCTGCCAGCATAAGGGGGGGAGGGAATTAAGGCTGCCGCTGATTACAGAATGGGTTTTGCTATACGTGGACCACAGCCTCCATCCCTGTGAACAGTAGCCATTTCCATTTGTCACAGAATCACTACAAACACCCGTGTGTGTGACTGTGTAATGTACTAGATGTACACAACCTTCTTTTTTTCCCTTTTTTTTAAGTAGTCTCCACCTCCATCACAGCGCCACACAGGGGCCTGAACTCAGGACCCTGAGATTAAGACATGAGCTGAGATCAAGAGTCTGGCATTTAACAGACTGAGCCACCCAGGCGCCCTTACACAATTTCCTTTTAAAAGTCTTTTTGATATTGTTGTTTCGAATATCTCTATTTCTAAACTATTAAAACTTAAGAGAACATAATATGCTCTTTATAAAATGGTGTATCATCACAGACAGTATCTTTCACGGGACACAGACTTCTGCTAAACAAACAGAATAAGAACGTCGAGGAAAACTGTACCACTTACAGTAGTTCAAGCATAAAATGGACTATCACACAGCCATTAAAAACTGTGTTTTCAAAGAAAATCTGAGGACATGAGAGAAAGCTCATGATACAGTGTTAGTTCAAAAAGGATGATGAAAAATACATACACAATATGACGCCAAATTAGGGGAAAAATTAACATCTAGAAGCGTTTTAAAAATAGGCCAAAATAGGGGCGCGTGGGTGGCTCAGTTGTGAAGCATCTGCCTTCAGCTCAGGTCATGATCCCAGGGTCCTGGGATCGAGTCCCGCATCGGGCTTCTTGCTCAGTGGGGAGCCTGCTTCTCCCTCTGCCTGCTGCTCCCCTGCTCATGCTCTCTTTCTCTCTCTCTGACAAATAAATAAATAAAATCTTAAAAAAAAAATAGGCCAAACTATGAACTACTGGTTTTCTTAAGGTGGCAGTGTCATCGATGATCGCTGTGTTTTCTACTTATCTGCATTTCCTACAGTGCTGCACACGGACTGTCTACTAATTCTGCAATCCGAAAACAAGCCCAGTAAATATCACTTTAACACAAAGAGAGAATGGGGGGAACAAAGTTTTTTTCACCATATGTGGTTTGGCCTCAAGATCCTTGAAGTCGGCTTCCTTCACTCCAGACATGGTTTGGTAATAGTCTAGGTTCTGCCGCATCTCCGTGTGCTCAGGATTGCCCACGAAGAAGGTGTGTGCTGCTGCTACGGCCTTTTCCAACTTGTTGATCTAAGAGTAAAGCACAGGAACATGATCCTCGCCTCCAAACCCTGAAGGTTTGTGTCCAAATGCGCAGTCTGCAGTAAACAGGAAATCCCAGCCTTCCTGAGCCTTCCACTCCACGGTTTGCTCCAGACCTTGCCAGCCCCAGAAAACACACCTACTGCAGGGACTACATACCAGAAATCAGGAGCACAGGGTCCTGGGCAGAATTTCAGCCATTTCCCAAAGCAGGCTTAGCCATTCCCCAAATCATAGGAGGTAAACCTTCAAAGTGTAAACATTCTATTTTTAAAGAAAGGTCATATTGTTGGGAGGAATGCTATGGAAGACTGACTGCCCAAATAATATATTGTCAAGATTCAGAAGTGGCAACTGAGCTGAAAAAAGTCTAAGGCTTCAGGAATTTAGTAGCAGGGGAGAAAGAGCAGTTAACGATTACACTGTGCCTAAGGATTTCCCTAGAAGATACTTTTTTTTTTTTTTTGCATAAAATATAATCGAGTGTTTTTGACACATTCAAGGAAAAGATGGGTGATGGAAAAAATCCTAAAGTCTTATACAAAATCTGGATATGGCATCTTCTGACTCAAAGCCCAGGGCTCGTGAGGTTAAAACAAGTGGTTATGAAATCTGGGGAGAAAAAAATGTGCCACACGCCACAATAATGCCCATAGCAATGGACTCCAGCATATCACTGTTACACAGGTTCTTCTGTAGAAGCCAGAATAAATCACTGATGATCTAATGATTAACACAGGCTTAAGTGTCACACAGAACTGTGACAAAGCTAGGTTTAATTAGTCACTCGCTGGGGCTTTAGATACTTAAAGTTTACTCTCTAAATTGAGTTCCCTAATCTGACACCTGGAGATAGCACTCACAGTCTCACAGGCTTGTTGGTAATGTTAAAATGAGGTGGCACACATGCGGCTTCTAACACCTGGTGCTGGGCACACACTAAGTGCTCGATAAATGTTAGCTGGTATTATTAATATGCTAAGAATTTTTTCCTTTTCCTCTTTTCATCAGTACTAGTAAATGCATGCTAAACAAGGGGTTGGCCCTGGCTCTGACCCTAAAACAGCTAGGTGACCCAAAGTCAATAATCCCCATCTCTGTACCTGTTTTGTTAACTGTACAATTAGAAATTCTCACAAGTCTGTCCCTTTCATGGATTTATTCTCCTGCCCTTATCTTTCGGCATTGCTCATGCATTTCCCTGTTCTCTCCCACCTTCTCTCTCCACTCCCAGCCCTTCTTTACTCCATAAGCACCAAGGCACCTAATTTCCTTCTCTCAAGTGGACAACCAACTCATCTCCTAATGGTTAGCCCTGCCAACACTTTCTCCTTCTCCAAAGGCTTATTCCACATTCCAGAATTAGCATTCTAAAACCTGATTCTGACACTGGCTCCTGAAGCCTGCAGAGCTCTCTTCCCAGCCTGGCCTCACTCTATCTGCAATGGCCATCTTTCCTCTCCTCTAGTGATACTTAGGACCGACTTCAATTGTCACCTCTTCTTTCAGTCTCCCTCGTTTCTCTGAGATGAAGCTAGATCCTCCCTCCTTTGTGCTCCCATAGTCCTATGTACACACCCTTTTAATAGCCTTTTCTATAGTGATTCTCACTAGGGAAGTGATATAAAACAAAACATATAAAGTCAAGTATTTTAATGACCTGTATAAGAATTGGAATGTGGCAGGTATTCAGGAAATGTTAATCAAAGAATCTGAGAGTGTGCTGTTAACTGACATGACCAAAGATGTGACCCACTTATTTTGGTTTCAAATACAGTACTTTTCTGAGTAACAAAGAGAAATGTAAGCAAGCTGCGTAAGCAAACTGCTTGCGGAGAGGTGGAAGTCTGTGGTCCTCATGGTTCCGTAAGTCTCCTTTAGATAGAACCGAAGGTCTGTTAAACTACGGATGTAACAATATGCAACACACAGGGCGCCTGGGTGGCGCAGTCGTTAAGCGTCTGCCTTCGGCTGGGATCGAGCCCCACGTCCGGCTCTTCCGCTGGGAGCCTGCTTCTTCCTCTCCCACTCCCCCTGCTTATGTTCCCTCTCTGGCTGGCTGTCTCTCTTCTGTCAAATAAATAAATAAAATCTTAAAAAATATATATGCAACACAGCACCTTCTTCTTCCTTTTCCCCCAATAAAATGGGGCTAATAAGAGCACTTACCTTACCTAGCAGGGACATTGACAGGATCCGGGCAAATAAATCAATAAACACCAAGTACTTAAAATAGTGCCCAGAAACATGTGCCGGCTGTCATCATCATCACCGCGCAAGTCGGGCCCTCCAAAGCCATGTATGCACTTGGACTTAAGCCACTCTGGAATTCCTAAAAATACTCATTTTCTTTGAAAACCTGACAATAGTCAGAGGGTCCCGTCACAGGGAGGGGCTAGACAGCCCCTACTGGCGACGTGGCAACCTCCCGGTCTGAAAGAGAGCTGCAGGACTCGGCAGCAGGAAAAGCCACTGAACAGCGAACCGGAAGGAAGATAGTGTAGAAAGGTCCTAGCTTCTCACTCGGGCACTTACAATGAAATCTGGATGAGAAACCCAAGCTGCCGCTTTAGTTCCCTTTAGGAAGCCTCCCGCGGGACATAAGGCCAAGTTTTGCTTGGTCCGTGCCTTAACCCCAGGCTGGACCTTTGGGGTTACCATCTGCCTAGGCGAACCGGGCGAAGCAGGTCTCCCGGCAGGGTCCCCGTTCTCCTTGGGTCCGAGGAGAGCTCCCCGGCCAGGAGGCTACCTTCCCTCTCCGCGGACACTTCCCCGGCCCCCCAAGTTCGCCCGGGCCATCTGCAACCACGCCCAGAAGTATCCCTGCCGCCCAGTCCCGGGCAGGTCTGCACCTTGAAGTAGGCGACCTGCAGGTAGTTGTAGGGGCTCCGCTTGCGGAACTCCAACTCCAGTTCCTCGCTGAGCGAGTGGGAGGCCGGCGGCCCGAGGCAGCGGCGCAGGCAGGCGGCGCGGCGCAACAGGCCCCCAAAGAAGCGCAGGTCGTGCAGGGCGGCGGCGCCCGAGGCCTGCGCCAGGCTCGGGGACGAGTCGGGGTCCAGCTCCCACGGGAGGTCGGCGGCACAGCGGGTACGGCAGCGCAGGCGGAGGGCGCGCAGGGCGGCCCGCGAGCGCAGCGCCCGCTCCATGCTCAGTACAACCCCCGCCCAGTCCCCGCGCGCGTAGGCCGCGGTCCCCTCCGCGAAGAGCAGGTCAGGCGCTGCCATGTCCCATCCCGCCTCGGACTCGACCTCAGCCCGGGAGGCGGCGGCGGCGACGGCCAGCAGTGTGGTCAGCAGCCTCAAAGCGCGTGCAGCCATTGCCTCCTCTGACCAAACGGAACCCCCAGCCACCCGCCACGGAGGCCGGAGTCCCGAGTCCCACCCCCAGGAGTCCCGCCCCGCCCCTGAGTGGAACCCCGCCCCCAAAGCCAAGCGGCGCATGCCCAGGAAGCTTGCACCGCCTTTTTGGCTTTGACAGGCGTGGACCCCGCCCCTCAGCTGAGCCCTGTGCGACAGCCGGGGCCCCGCCCCCGGGCTCAGGCGGCGCTCCTCCTCGGTGGTGTCCATTGGCCGGAGAACACGGAAGCTCCACCCACGGGCCTTTATGCGCATGCTCTTCCAGCTCCTGACGCGAGCGTAGTAGGGAGGTGCAGGTGTTGTCATGGAGGCCGCTGCGAAGCTGGGGCAGGCGGAGGAGGTCCCCGGAAACCAAAGAGTTCAGCGGGTGACAGGTCCGGGAGGTTCGCAGGGAGGGAGTCCGGCCGGGGAAAGAAGCCCTCACGGAGCATCTAGTCTCCTGGGCTGCGCGGGAGGCCGAGGGCGGGCGCTTACGGGCTGTGTTCCTGGGTATGTGTCGCAGGAGCCTTGGTGGAGCGCACCTCGACCCCCGGCGGCGTGGCCCTGGTGAGCCCCTACCACACCCACCGGGCCGGGGACCCCTTAGACCTCGTGGCGCTCGCAGAGCAGGTGCAGAAGGTAAGGAGGTGCGGCTGGGGCAGTAAATAACTGTCTTCGTTCACGTTTGGCCCTGCGTCCTACGACTGGGACCTCACAACTACTTAGTGTGGGGTAACATTTGTTTTGTCTGCATTTTACAACACGGGAAAACTGATTGTCCTTGACTCGAACTCTGATCTTCTGAGACTGAAGGCTTTTTCAGCCGCAACATGTATAATCTCCTTTGCCGGGAAGTTTTGCACAGCACTTTCAATATTCAGCATTTAATTTGGGCCCTCGGACAGCCCTGTAAGGTAGGCAGTGCCGAAGTTCTTCCTCCCATTTTACAGGTGAAGAAAAGTTTCCGTGGAAGTTTCAGGATTGCTCTAACGCAGATTCTGCAGGGATGCATAGTCCACTTACTTTAAACTGCTTCTCATAAGATCTTTATCTGTGACCTGAATGCTTTTAGAACTTAACAACTTCTAGAAGGACGAGGGCTCTTAAGTTTTGTCTTGTGCTTTCATTCACTGGACACAACATTCCGAACCCCAGTGCTTATTGCCAAAAGTTAAAAAAGGAGGAAATGCGAAATAACAGAAAAAGCACTGGAAGTTTGGACACATGCATGTTAATCCCACTTTTTATTTTATTTTTTTTTTAAGTAGGCTCCACACCCAGCGTGGAGCCCAACGCAGCTTGAACTCACCACAGTGAGATTAAGACCTAAGCTGAGATCAAGAATCTTTCTCTTAGCCAACTGAGCCATCCAGGTGCCCTCCCCCCCAACTTTTGATATTAACTTGCATGTGACTTGAGGCAAATTACTTTTCTCTGGACTTCAGCTTCTTTTGAAAGATTTATTTATTTGAGAGAGAGGGAGAGTGCACACGGAGCGGGGAGGAGCAGAGGAAGAGAGACAGAATCTTCAAGCAGACTCCCTGCTGAGCACGTTGTGAGGCTCAAACCCAGGACCCTGAGATCATGACCTGAGCCAAAATCAAGTGTCTCACGCTTAACCTACTGAGCCACCCAGGCACCCTTTGACTTCAGTTTCTTTATCCGTAAAATGCGGGGTTTCAACTAGGAGAGCTTCTAGAGCTAAAGCTGTGAAAAATTCCATCCAGTTTTACCAAGACTTCCAGTCGCAGAACCCTCTTCAGTGTGTAGTGATACAGGGCCCTGCTGCTTTAATGCTTCTGATATCCCTCATCCTTGTATGTACTGTGTCACATTTGGCCTTGGTTATATTCAGAGGTCTTTATTTTGCTTGAAAATATTTAATTATTAATGTGCTCAAATTCCCTCACATATTTCTGTACTTCAGGGGTTTTTTGTTTTTTAAAATTTATTTATTTGAGAGAGATCGAGAGAGAGAGAGAGAGAGAGAGAGAGCGGGTGTGCGCATGCATGAGCGGGTGGGGCAGAAGAAGGAGAGAGAATCTCAAGCAGACTCCATGCTGAGCGTGGAGCCCGAAGCAGGGCTTGATCTCAGGACCCTGAGATCATGACCTCAGTTGAAACCAAGTTGGACGCTTAACTGACTGTGCCACTGAGGCACAACCTGAGTTTTTTTTTTTTAACTAAGACATATTTGAATGCTTAGGAAAGTGCCTTTGATTCAAACTTTGTGACTTCTCTTATCTATAGAGATGGGGAGCCAAGTATAACTTTTATGGATTAGGAGAATATGATGTGTCTGTTTAATTGGATCACTTACTGGGAGAGAGGCAACCAGGCCCAAAGCTTAGGCATATATTTTCGTGGGTTACTGAATGACCATCCTGTTTATTACAGTAGCCTGAAACAAAGACGGAACATTTTTGCCCTTCAGCGTATAATCTAGGGAAATATAGAGGGTGCATTATTGTGCTCCTTTTTTCCACTATTATTAATATTGAGTAGCTGAAATAAAAACACTAGAGACAAATAGATTGAATCAAGCATATTTACTGTGTCCTGAAATGTACTTTCTAGCAGGACTGACTGCTGATACACCATTTCAGTATTAATGTGTGTTCAGAAAGAGGTCTGGTATTAAGGCATGACATTTGGAATCAGACTGATCTCTGTTCACATCTTCAACTGCCACTTATTAGCTGTGAACGCTTGGACAGGTTGCTTCACCTCTCTGAGTATAGTTCCTAAAATGAGACTGAAGTTACTATCTCTAACTTCATAAGGTGTTATAAAAAACTAAATGAGATAATATATGTGAAGGGTCTCAGAGTGATTGGGGCCAGAGTTTGTGTTTAGTAATTATAACTACTTTTCTCCTCATTTCTGTTTGAATTAGGCTCTTTTGTTTACAAGGGAGAGATTTGCTGCTACCACCTTAAGAAAAAGACTAATAACGAAGCTACTCCACTCCTAACCTAGAACTGTCTTAGCTCTAGAGACCACGGAGTCTCTCCTTGGCTATAAGGTGCTTCATTGTCTTGGGAACAAAATGCAGCACTTTCACCGTGGGCCATACGGCCTTGCGTGATCCGGTCCCTGTCCCCTTCTTTAACATCCCGCTAACTACTGTTCAGACGCTTCTTCAGTTTTGTGCCTGTTTGGCCCTTTCCTTTTGTTCAGACCCAAGTCAAATGTCACATCCTTGGTGAGGCCTTGTCTGCAGAAGGCTATACCCCACCCCAACCAAATGACAGTATTATTAAATTGAATTTGCCTCTAGGCTACACACATATTCCAATCCCTACAGCCCTCATCACTCCCTGTTATTAAACCATTCACTTCACTCACTTGTTACCTTTGATCTCCTTCTACCACATAATTATGGTTATTTCCTTCATAGTAGCGCATCATTATTCTGAGTCCGTGTAATACCAGGGCCAGTTGTCTTTCTTGTTGGTGTCTGCATTACTCACCAGAGCTGTGCTGTGCATTGTGGGAGCCTCTAGCCATAGGCGGTTGTTGAGCCCTTGGAACGTACTTAACGGAATTTTAAATTGTATGTAATTTTAACTAATTTACATTTTAAAACCTGATAATTGAGGCAATTATTGGACACTTTTAAGCATATTTGGAACAAGCTGAGTATGTGAATTGACTCTTTCAACTGTAAATTTTATGGAGTCCAAACACAGGTTGAGTGATCAAAATTCGGCATCCCAGTTGACAGTGTGGGGATATAAAATATACACTTACCATGAAATATAAAATATCTCATTAACATTGTTTTATACTCATTACATGTTGGAATGATAATGTTTTTTGATATATTGGGTTAAATATATTATTAGAATTAATTTCACTTGTTTTTACTTTTAGCACAAATGCTAGAAAATTAAAAATTACATATGTTACTTGATCATGTTCTAAAGGCCAGTGTATTAGGCTGTAATCTTGACAGAGGTAGGGACGGACCTCTTTCTCTGATTTGCCAGTGCACCCAGGGCATGGCATGGTGTCTGACACACAGTGGTTGCTCAGTCTGCATTTGTGGAACAGATAGATGATTGACCCTGTTGACTCAGTTGTTTATGTTTTCTCATGATACTGCCTTATACCTGACTTTTACCTTGAGCGTCCTTAACTAACTCTCTTGATATTTCTAAGTTCAAGTTTAACCTTCTAATTTCTTTTCCTTAACTTAATTGTATACCACTGGACATTAATCAGCTTTTCTTGAAAGTAAACTGGAAGTCTTTGACAAATTTCTGATGCCTGGATGATAATCCTTCCTAGTACCTGGATCAGTCACACCAGTCTCTCTGGCTTTGAAAATTATTTGATTTATTTTAAGCTGTTTCCGTTGCCTTCAATTGCATTTCCTAGCACATGACAGGCGGTCTTCTATGTACATTATAACTTTGTTGCAGGTCTACATCCTAGTGCTGTCTTTAAAAATACATTTGATGTAGCCATTAGGAATGCAAGTATAAGTTAAGATATAACTTAGGTTTGACGTAAATAATTCAGCCAAAGTGATGGTGAGATTAATTGGTAGTTTCTGTATATAGCTAGATTCCTACATAACAGGTGATAAGAGCCATATCACAAGTATCTTTGGAATTTTATTGTAAGTCCTGTCCCTGATTTCTGAAATACTTAAACATGAGAAAACAGATGAGGCCTGAGGAATGAGTGCGTTTACGCAGGCAAAGAGTAAGGGGGCGAACATGTTAAATCAAGGAGAGGGCGTATTCGGTTATTTGGTAGCACGTGAGAACAGGGCATGTAGGACGACTGAAGTTCAGTGTTACTAGAATATAGAGTGAAGAGGGGAGAAAGCTATGGGACACAGAAGAGAAGGAGGGCCTAGTTCTGTGGTGTGGGGCATGTCAGGGGAGGCTTCTCATAAGCGTGCTGTTGGGGCTGAGTGGAAGACGAGGGAGAGGAGTGGGAGCTCACGGGGGAATGGTGAGAAGAATTCTTTAGGCACAAGTGAAGATGTTGAGATAACTCTTCACGCTGGGCTCTAAATAACACTGTAGAAGTCTTATCCTTTTTCCACCCACCCTTTGGTTTTGTCTTACTTTTAGGCTGATGAATTCATCCGAGCAAATGCCACCAATAAACTGACGGTCATAGCTGAGGAAATCCAACATTTACAAGAACAAGCCAGGAAAGTAAGTGACAGCTTGTAGACAAGCATTCATTTGCTTCATTTAATTCACAGAATTGACTGATCTTGATTATAATAATTTAACTTATTTGTCTTCAGTACCTTCTAGAAATACAGGAGTGTTGAGTGAAATAGAGTAGGCCCAAGAGGTTAGGTAGCAGGTAAGCTTTTTCACCAGAGACAGTTTCAGTGAGGTAAAGCATTTTGAGCAGGAAAATAGGTTCTCAGTTATAAAAGAAATGCACTTACTACAGAAAAATAGGAAAGAAATTTAAAAGCCATTCATAGCCAGTCGTGTTAGACATTTTGAAAGATAATCCTTTTAAAGGCATTTTTACAGCTTAGTAGCAGTCCTAAGTTTTGTCTCTTCAGAATCATCTGGATCCTAGTAGTGACTAATTGCTAAGGGGGAGTAATTCCTAAGCATTGAGTAATTTCCAGATTTTGTTGGGGAGAATCCGTGTGTGAGCGCCTGTTACATGTGGTGCTGAGCTTGTCCCATCTCTGTGGGTCTTAGGTGTTGGAAGATGCTCACAGAGACGCTGATTTGCACCGTGTAGCCTGTAATATAGTCAAAAAGCCCGGCAGCATTTACTACCTTTATAAACGGGAGAGCGGTCAGCAGTATTTTTCTATTATTTCTCCAAAGGTAAGAACGTCTATTTTTTACTGGTAGAAGTGGCTACAATTAGCTTTTGTTTATCACGGTCTTAATACACCATCGTGAAGAATTTGTCACTATTGAAACATCAACAAGTCCCCAGTGATATTTTAGATTTCAGAGATGTTCTGCTAGATAGTAAGACAGTATTTAAGACAATTGATAAAATAAGTTGGGTTTGAATACTATTGAATTTTTTACTGAAGAATCCAGCTATTATTTTTTTCAAATGAATATGATACATCAAATTGAGGGCATAGTATGTTTCTTTTCTTCCTGTCTGTGAAAAAAATAAACCCTCTGTTGGTTGGTTATTTATTTATTTTTTTTACAATAAATACTTTGGAACAACTGATAATAAGATTCTTTTACATTTGGACGAAATTAAGTACATTTTTACTTGACTATATATATTCTCAACTTTGGAAAATACCAGGCAGTGTTTCTGTTTGTAAAAAAATAATAGCTTCATCTTGCTAACTGGTGGTGCTTTTGTTTGTTTAAAAAAAAAAAAAAAGGCTTCATCTTGCTAACCAGTGATTAGAATATATAGAAAAATATCCAAAAGGAGGGGCGCCTGGGTGGCTTAGTTGTTAAGCATCTGCCTTCGGCTCAGGTCATGATCCCAGGGTTCTGGGATCAGCCCCGCATCAGGCCCCCTGCTTAGCGGGGAGTCTGCTTCTGCCTCTGCCTGCTGTTCTGCCTGCTTGTGCTCTCTCACTCTTTCTCTGTCAAATAAATAAATAAATCTTCTTTTTTTTTTTTTGAAGATTTTATTTATTTCTTTGACGGAGAGCACAAGCAGGGGGAGCAGCAGGCAGAGGGAGAAGCAGGCTCCCTTCTGAGCAGGGAGCCTGATGCGGGGCTCGATCCCAGGACTCTGGGATTGTGACCTGAGCCGAAGGCAGAGGCCCAACAACTGAGCCACCCAGGCACCCCAATAAGTAAATCTTAAAAAAAAAAAAATCCAAAGGGTCACATGCCATATGAGTCTATGTATTTATAAAGTAATTTCAAAACTTTTCAAATGTGGTAATGAACATTATATAAAAATCTCATGCTTTCCTGCCAAATATATGAAATAATGTTTATAACTGAATGGTATATACTTTTGAAACAGAATATATCCAGGCCAACCAGTAATGACCATTAATTTCCTAATAAGCAGAAATAAAATGAATTATTTAAGAGTTTTAAAAAAAATTTATTTTTGCACAAAAATCTTCTCTGGCCTTTGAGAAAATGTAGGCATAAGAGTTGGTAAATGTTTTCTAGAAAATTGGAGGTGTTGTAAGCCCAGGCATGACTTAAAAAATACACATGAAAAATACACTTAAGTTATTTCACAGTCCTTTCTGCTA
The DNA here is from genome assembly GCF_002007445.2 of Ailuropoda melanoleuca. Taxonomy (NCBI): domain Eukaryota; kingdom Metazoa; phylum Chordata; class Mammalia; order Carnivora; family Ursidae; genus Ailuropoda; species Ailuropoda melanoleuca. The sequence goes on from NC_048219.1 coordinate 19,293,417, forward strand.
AGAGAGGTTTCTGGTGTGTGATGCAATGAGGATGGTTCTGACTGGTCTGAAGCAAACAACCAAAACAGAAATCCGTGGCATAAAATGAGGAAATGGACCCAATTTCTTTGCCCCCTACCCTAATGAGCACTGACTCCTTTGCCTTCTCTAGGAATGGGGGACAGGTTGTCCGCATGATTTCCTTGGTGCCTACAAGCTACAGCATGACTTGTCCTGGACTCCATATGAGGACATTGAGAAGCGCGATGCCAAAATCAACATAGTGAACAAGTTGCTGAGCCAGCCGGCGGCCTTGCCTCCAGCCCCTGAACTCTCCTTCCAGTGACCGACTGAGAGCGGACACTCGTAAATAGCTCTCACGGCAAGGACCTGTCACCACCTTGTTGTCCTCATTTTCTGCCTTGATGGGAGGTGCCCTGAGAATTGAGGTATTGTGGGTGAATCATGAACTTCTTGAATGGAGACCCTGTGTGGGGCACCTGGGTGGCTCAGTTGGTTAAGCAGTTAAGCTTCTGCCTTTGGCTTAGGTCATGTCCCTGGGGTCCTGGGATCGAGCCCCATGGCGGGCTCCCTGCTCAGCGGGGAGCCTGTTCTTCCCTCTGCCCCTCCCCCTACTCGTGCTTGCGTGCTCTCTCTCTCACCCTCTCACCTCTTCTCTCTCTCTCTCTCTCAAATAAATAAAATCTTTAAAAAAAAAAAAAGGAAAGAGACCCTGCGTGAATATAAATGCTGTCGTTACTACTTTTAGTTAGGATAGTAATGAATCCTGTCAGTCTCTTGGGATCCTCTGTGGGTCACAGGTACCCAGCCAGTCACTTTCAGAGTATTGGCCAGTGTACTTTCCTTCTCCTTTTTCTCCGTCTGTTCTCCCCAAGTCAGAATATTAGAAAAAGAAGAGTTTCTTTTTCTCACATAAAAGTTCATGAGGCATATTCCAGAGAGGACTGTTTTTCATCTTTTGTACCTGGAAGTGTTTGAGATTAGGTTGGGGTTGAACATAGGGGGGAAGAAGGAGACAAAGCATTAGAGGGACTCTTAACTGCAGAGAACAAACCGCGGGTTGCTGGAGGGAGGTGGGTGGGGGATGGGCTAGACGGTGATGGGGATTAAGGAGGCACCTGTTGTGATGAGCACTGGGTGTTGTACATAAGTGATAAATCCCTTAATTCTACTCCTGAAACCAATATTGCACTACATGTTAACTAACTAGAATTTAAATAAAAACTTGAAACTTAAAAAAAAAAAAAAAAAAGATTGGGTTGAGGCTAGTTAGCAGTTAGTACAGCTCCAGCACAGGACGGGGCTGGAACCTGACAGGTCACCCAGGTGGTACTTGGTCACTCATTTCACAGGGGCTGCTCTGTGGAGTCAGCTGCAAGTCTCTGGTGGGGACGTCCTTGGAGACACACACACACATTAGTGGTTCAGTAGCTGATTCTGACCACAGAAAGTTTCCCAGGTTTTCACAAGCTTCTGCCCTGCCTGCTAGTGACACAGTTTGGGCAGGTGCTTGTTAGTCGTCTGTTGCTGCACACATGACCAGAAATGTGGTTTAAAACAACACGTGTTTATGACTCCATAGTTTCTCTGGGTCAGGAGTTGAGGCATGCTTCCTGGGCCCTGTGCTTCAGGGTTTTCACAGGCTGCAATCTGATGTTTGGCCAGGGCTGGGTTCTCATCTGAAGGCTGGAAAAGGATCTGTCTCCAAGCTCACTTAAGTTGTTGGCAGAATTTCAGTTCCTCAAGGGTGCTGGACTGAGGTTGTTGACTGTGTTTACTAACAGACTATTAGCCAAAAACTGACTTCAGTTCCTTGCCACATGGGTCTCCCCGACATGGCAACTTGATGAAAGCAAACAAGGACGAGTCTGCCAGCAGGACAGAAGTTACTGTCTTGTGTAGGCTTCGTCACGGTAGTGCCATCTCATCCTTTTGCTGTATTCTGTCAGTTAGAAGCAAGTCAGAGGCAAGCCCACACTCGAAGGAGGGAATTACACAAGGGCATGAATACCAGAAGGCAGAAATCATTGAGCAGATCTTGGAATCCCTGCCACAGTGCTCAGTTGAGAGGGAGAAAAGAAGGTCCTGGGTAAAAAGGCAGTACTACCAACTGGTTAAGCATGGTAGGGTTCAAGTCACAGATTGGACTCGACTCTCAGCTCTGACAAGATAACCTCCCCAGCTGGCATCCCCGCTTCCTCCTGGATCCCTTCTTCAGTCCATTCTGCATACAGTCATCAGCTTGATCTTTCTGTTTTATTTTAATTTTTTTTTAAAGATTTTATTCACTTGACAGAGTGAGAGAGCACAGGCAGGGGGAGTGGTGGGCAGAGGGAGGAGGAGACCGGGCTCCTGCAGAGCAGGGGGAGCCTGATGTGGGACTTGATCCCAGGACCCCGGGATCATGAACTGAGTCGAAGGCAGTCGCCCAACCAACTGAGCCACTCCGGCGCCCCAGCTTGATCTTTTTAAAATACAAATCCCTCCTCACTCGACATTTTCTAACCATTGGAGCAAAAAAAACACAACAGTTTGAAAAAAAGTTCCTGCTGTTCAATAAGGTGCACTTCCCTCACTGACCACCAGGGAGTGCCATTGCTCTTTGCGGCTTCAGCCAATGACCAAGCTTGGGGAAAGTACGTGGCAATGCGGTGATTTTGGAGGTAGCATCTCAGAGTGGGGAACTAGGACCCCATGGTTGTAGACAATAACCGTTTTCCATTCACCCATCCATCTACCCATTCAACCTCTTTACAAGTGTTAAGTGCCGTCTAGGTTCCAGGTTCTGGAGAATAACACAGCTGAGTAAAACAGACACCTGTGTCCAGGGAGCTCTCAGTCTAGTGGGGGGAAACCGAGTCAACAATTACCACGTGGTGTAAAAAAAGGCTGTGATAGTGGTATGCGTGCAATATGGAGCGCCATGGAAGGATACCTAACTCAGCTTGGAGAATTAGGGAAGACTTCTTAGAAGAACAGACACCCACTTAGGTACTGAAAAACAAACAAGAGCTGGAGCTCGATTGGTGACTTCAACTGTCCTCCATAGGACAAGTGTCTTTGGAGTTTGCAGTAGGGTTCATTTCTGGATGGCGTTTATTTGTGAGTGAAGAAAGGAATATCTATTTAGCAAGCCATATTAACCAAACCAGTCCCAGCAGGCGGGAGGGCTGGAGGGAGGTATGTGCTGGCTAGAGAGCTCTGCTTCTAATAGCTAGATTAGTAGACGAAGAGTGGGGAGAGAAGGGATTCCAGACTAGAAGCAATATGACATCTGGGGAACTGCAGCCAATTTAAAGTGAAGAATGTGGGCCAGGGGCTATGGGAGAAGGCTTAATTGAAAGATTTGGGGTAGGGAGTTGGTAATATTGGCCTTGTATAAACCTCTTGGCGGTTGGCATCTTGGATTTGATGAAATATGGCATTTTGAAGCTACAATAGATTGCATCTTGTTAATAAGAATGACGGGGGATGAGTGAGAAGAAAACTCTCAGATAATGCTTGAATTTTTGGCTTGAATGCTGATATGGATGGTGGAGATCCACTCAACAAAATATGGAAGGAGGAGACATCCCTGATGTTTCCCAGAAGGCTGACCAATCTATATTTGCTTTATTAGCCCACCATGCTGGCCCTGTCCAGGTTCAGGTGTGAGTAGCAGTTGACTACACCTCCCTTTCTCCATCCTAGCCGTCTGGAAGGAGGGTTTGCTGTGTCCTTACGTTCTCAGGTTATCTGTCAGTCCACAGGCATTGAGAGTATTGGTATTATAGATACAAAGATGATAAATACTGCTGAGTGAGATTTTATTCTGCCAAGCATATCCCTTATCTGATTTAATTTTCATATAACCAACCATCTAGGAGGTATATAGTATCCCTGTTTTATTTTTTTTTAAGATTTTATTTATTTATTAGAGAATGAGAGAGCAAGAGAGCAAGCACAAGTAGGGGCTAAGGATAGAGGGAGACGGAGAAGTGGACTCCCCACAGAGCAGGGAGCCCGACGTGGGGCTCGATCCCAGGACCTCAGGATCACGACCTGAGCCGAGACAGATGCTTAACTGACTGAGCCACCCAGGCACCAATAATATCTCTGTTTTAGAAAGCAGGAACATCTGCCCAAAGATTAAGCAAGAGGCCCATGGTTATATAGATCAGACAGTCCTGTTTGATTCAAGTCTGACCATAACCAGTCCTAGGGGATCCCAACATAGAGGTGTAAGGGAGTTAAAACACAAAAGTGACAGAGTAAGCTGTGCTTCTGGGATGCTCTTGGAGTCGTTCACTTGGGTGTGTAGTGATGAGCCTGGAGGGGATGTACGTCAAGGCCCAGAGAAGATAAGTAACTTACCTAAGGTCATATAATACCCAAGCAGCGGAGCCCTTGTTTCCGGCGCTAAAGCCTGCAAAACCCCCACGCACAAAATGGGGTTCAGCCCTTAAGGAGCTGGAGCTTGGGGGGAAGGAGCTACTAAGTGCCCAGAGTAATTATTTATAAAGAAGCTTCTGATTTAGCAGACCACCCTCTCCTTGAAAGCTTTTTTCTTCATTTTGATTTGGGATATTAGCATCGCCTGCTTTTTTTTCTTACTTCGCTGACTACACCTTTTCTGCCTCCTGACACCTGGCTTTTGGACTGCTCTGGGGCCTATTCCTTAGCCCTCTTTTCTGTCTCCCTCTTAGGTGATCTAATCCATCCCCACGGATCCCATACCACCCCTGTGCTGCTGGCTCGCTAGCTTGCCGCCAGCCCTGATCTCTCCCCAGCTTCATGCAGGCTTGTTTATCAACAGCCTCACCTGACGTCATTACAGCCCTAACGTGCCCAAGCCAAAAGTCTTGAATTCTGCCCCAGACATGTTTCATCACCAGCCCCTCTACTGCCGTCAACACCTAGCTCCCTCTGCTTTTGAGGCCAGAAGTCTAAGTCATCCTCGATTCTGCTTGTTCTTCCTACAGCAGTCAGCAAGTCTTCTCAGCCGTCTTCAAAATACATCCCAAATCTGACAGCTTCTCACCACCTCCACCCCGACCCCTCAGGCCAGACCACTGGTGTCTCTGGCCTGGACTAGTGCAGCGGCCTCCCAGCTCACCTCCCTGCCTCCGTTCTCACCCTGCTTCAGTCTAGCCCCACAGAGCCTGGGAGCATTGTCCTTTACAAGGAGAATTCGGGTCATAACCCCGCTCTATAAAAATGACCCAAGAATTTCTCATTACACGAATAGAATCCACGCCTCTTGCCAAGGTTCTGTGTGATCCATCGTTCTCCGTACTCGCCCTGTTCCCGCTGACCTTGTCCTTTGAACAAATCAAGCTCATTTCCGCTTTGGAGGCTTTACGTTTGCTGTTCCTGCCTAGAACATCGCCCCCAAGAACTTAGCCTGGTTTGTGGCTTCTCATCATTTAGGTCACTGCTCGTGTTATCACTTCACTGATCACCCTGTCAGAAGTACCAGCTCCTCTCACGTCCAAGTAACTGCTTGCCCTGCTGTGGTTTCCATCGCCCTTTTCATGAGCGGACAGTATCTGTTGCCTTTCCCCCACACTTGAGGGTGAGCTCGGTGAGGACAGAAGCAGTGTCTGTCGTGTCTACTGCTCTGTCCCTGGCACCTGAGCTAGTGCCTGGCACATGATAACTACTCCGGCAGCGTATGAATGGAGGGGCATCTGTGTCTATGTACTGCCGGTGTCATTAACAGAAATAGCGTGTGAGCCACACGTGTGATTTTAAATTTTTAAGTAGCTACATTAGAAAATACAAACAGGTAAACTTAACGATGTATTTTATCTCACCTGTTGTATCCTAAATGTTAACATTTCAACAAATAATACTAATAAATTATTAGTGTGTTGTTTTTTATATACATATATATTTTTTGAGCTAAGTATTCAAACTCTGGTATTTTTACACCGACAGCACCTCTCAATTCAGCCTAGCCACATTTTAGGTGCTTAAGAGCCGTATGTGCCTAGTGGCTACCATGTTAGTACAAGTGTAGACAGTCAACCTTTCCTGCTCTTGTTCTCTACTTCCTTGCAAGATCCAGAACAGAAGGAAGCGAGAAACTTTTTTTATTTTTATTATGTGACGTTAGTCACCGTACAGGACATCATTAGTTTTTGATGCAATGTTCCATGATTCATCGTTTGCATACAACACCCAGTGCACCGTGCAATACGTGCCCTCCTTACTACCCATCACCGGCCTAGCCCAACCCCCACCCCCCTCCCCTCTGAGGCCCTCAGTTTGTTTCCCAGAGGCCGTAGTCTGGAAGCGAGAAACTTCTGACAGATGGGGACACGTCTTTCGTAGCTGCCCCTACTTCCGGTCCCTCCTCAGAAGGAAGTCTTGGGGATGTCCAGGCTAACAGAGGCGTGGTCGTGTCCTCAGAATAATAATGAAGGTGATGATGGTTGAGCTGCTACTCTGTGCTGAGCGCTTTGTTTAGTTCACACAGCAAGCCCATTTTACAGATAAGGAAATGGGTTCAGGAAAGCGAAGTAACCCGTTCAGATTTACACATCTGGTAGTGTTAGAGCTGCCACGTGAACTTGGTTGAGAGTTAAAGCCAGCATTAGAATTAGTATGCTGTAGTTTTCAATCTGCCACTAATGGTCCAGGTGGCATGGACAAATTGAGGTAGATACAAAGGATAGTAGGAAGCTGACCTGGCTCTTGGACTTGTTGCCTCCATCCTCGTTTTCTCTTTTCGTTTCTCAGACACCTTAGGTCTGACTTTACTGTTGGGCTGTGTTCAGGTCTCAGCTCCATCAGTTATGAAAATCAACAAATCCTCCATTTCCTCTTCTGGAGAATAGGAATGCTAATACTAATGTCGAGAGCATTTGAGAACGTCCAGTAAGATGATGATGATGTCTGTAAAGCATTGAGCACAGTGCAGGGGGCTAGTCGCCACTCAGGACACGCTCCTCTTTCCCCTCCAGGTTGCTAGGAGAAGCAAAGTGTCACTTGACCACCCAACTCCACCCCTTCTCTTGCTTATTCTCCTGTGGGGTCTTGGGAGCCATTGCCATTCTAACTCCACTTAGGGCAGGTGGGAGGATGTGGGGCAGGTGTCAGAACTTGTGTCTGGGAACCTACCCAACACTAACAAGCTTCTTTCTGTAGCACGGTATTCTTCCAGTTGCCAAATTAAGACACCTCGGACAGGCTCCTACCTTCTCCTTCTCATTCTTCTCCCACACCCTTGGGATGCTTTTCACAATGGCTCCTAGTCCAGCTCCTTCCTCCCATTCCCTTCTGTTGCTGTCCAGCCGTATGTCCTTGCTCCGGCCTGCCTCATCTCTCCTGCAGCATTACAGAGCCTTCTTCCACACTAGTTGCCAGAATCATCTTTCTAAACCAACCTGACCATGTCACTTGCCTACTTTAAACTATTTTCGGAACAGTGTAAATTACTCGGCTTGTCATTCATCCGATGAATACTGGGGTGGGATCGGAGGACTTACCATATGCCTAAGCAGTTCTTAAAGATGCAAAGATACAGTAGTGAACCAAACAGCAAATGCCCTGTCCTGGGGGCCCTTCACAGTCTGGACCTCGGCCACCCTCGACAGCCCTATCTTCCGCAAAACCCTTCCAGCCGACCTCCCACCAGCTGTGAGCTCCTGTCTCTTCACCTCCCAAGCCTTCCCTCGCTGCCCACGATGGAGAGACCAGTCCCCTCCCCCCAGATCCCTCCATTCCCCAAGGCGCCCACAGGGTGGCCTAGGCTCCTCTGAAGATTGAAGCCCCTCTTTCTGCCAGCGAGAGCCCCCTGCCCCTCCCCTGCCTCTCGGGGATTGTGAGCTAAGAGCCAGGGGTAAGAGGCTTGGGAACTGTGCGGCTCCCCCAGGCCCCGGCTGGCCCGCTCCACCGCCCAGGAAGCGGGTTAAGAGTGCTGCCCTCACCCCACCCAGGAATGTCTGGTCCCCAGGTAGGCATCCGACGAGGCAGCACACGTCCCTCCCCAGAGTGCTGTCGGCGACCAGACCCCCGGGGTAGGAGGGTGGAGCCGTCCGGGAGCCCAGCCAGGCTCCCTCTCTTCCATCTTCTCGCGCGGGCTGGCGTCCGGGCTGCTGCCGTAGCCCCGTGGGGCGGGACGCGGTGGGACCCCGGGAGGGGAGGGGGCGTGGCTGCGTGTGGCGGGAGGGGGCCTGCGGGGCTGCGCGCGGTGGGGGGGTGCGTCTCTAACTGGGGTAGGTGTGCCCCGAGACCCAGCGGCTGCCGGAGCGCCCCGCCGAGCGCAGGGCCCCTGTAGTTTGCGCCGGGCTTCCAGGCACAGGAGCCGCTCGGCCTCGGTGCCACACCCCTCTCCCCTGTCCTGCTGCCTACAGTCCCCGCGACCTGCCGGTCCTGCTCGCTGCTCTGCCCTCGCTGCCCTCAGGGCTGGCTTCCTTTTCTTCCTTTTCTCCCCTCCACTCCCAAACCTATCTGACCCAGACACCTCCTGGCCAAAGGCCACTGCGATGCTACAGGGTCACATGGGCATATCCCCAACTACGGGCTCCCTGACCACCCCACTGCACCTCCAGTCACCACCCCCCCCCGCGTCCCTGGGATCCAGCCGCCTCATTGTGCTTTGGCACCTTTCTCCGCTTTGCCAGGAGCCCGCCCCCCCTCCTCCTTGGAGACCCTCCCTAAATACCGCATCAGTGAAGCCTTCCCCCGCCGACCCCACGGACTTCGTCTGGCGTTCCCTGGTGCGCCCACAGCACCGGGACCTCCCCTGTCCTGCACGACCCTCGCCACAGGGCCTTCATGTCCCTGCAAGGATCTGCCTCCCCTACCAGACTCCTTGCCTCTTGAGGATGCAGCCGAGCTCTTGTTCTCTCTGGCCCCAGAGCGCAGCCCCGGCCCGCGGCAGGCATCAACCCATGTATTTAGAAATGAGTAAATGGAAGATCGCAAGTGTTGGGTAGATGCTGGGAGTGCTGAGGGTCTGGACTGTGGAGCGTTCATCTGAGAAGGCCTCTTGGAGGACAGACTGAGCAGGCTCTGGCAGGGGAGAGGTGTGACTTGGTGCAGTATCTCGGGGAAGCACCAGTGACATATGCTACCAACTTAACAATCCTTGAAAAACTTCTATTGTCAGGCCTCATGCTGGGCACAGGGGACCTCGGCCTGCGCTCAGGTTGCTTCCCCTGTAGTAGAGGAGGAAGACAGGACGGGCTGTGCCAATGCGGAGTGCCAGGTGTCACACGGTGAGCACACGGACACGCAGCAGTGTAGGGGAGCGCCCGGCTCCTGGGGGCGGGGCGGGCTTCCGGAAGAGCAGGGGGAGAGCCAGCGCGAGGGGCGGAGAGGAGGCCTCCACACGAGGGCCTGGACACCAAAGGGAAGAGACAGACTCCATCCTGGGTGCCTGCTTGCACAAAGTGGGGGACTGACGTGATCTAGTCCTGCAGGCCACTGCCCAGCAACGCCTCAGCTCGGACCCCCTCGTCCAGAAGCCTTCTCTAAGCCCCCTGTCAGGCTGGACCCCTCTTCTATGCTCCCCTGGCAGCCTGGCCACCTCCACTTTTCTCTGCAGGGTTGAATACTTCAGCTCTACTGAACTCCTTGAGACATGAGACCAGCTCTTAATCTTCTCCATGTCCCAAGCACAGAGGCACTCAATCTTGCCCATGACCAAATGTTCGCTGAATGAATGGATTGCTCCTTTTTTCTCTGGATTTCTAGAGGTCCACATCCTTTCACACCCAGGACCTGTGCGGTATGCTGAAAATGGCATTTAATTGGGAAAGAGGAGGCCAGATTCAAATCATGGCTCCATCATTCACTGGGACAAGTCACTTGACTATCTTGAAAACTCCGTTTCCTCCCCTGTAAGATGAACAGAGTCTGGGAGTCCCCACATGCATGCACGAGTCTTGTCTCCCTGGGCGGACTGGACGTGCCAGGAAGGTTTTCCCCAGCACCTGGCTCAGTCTGAGCTTACGAGGAATACAGTGCTAAGTGATGTTGGTTGGTAGACAGCAGAGTGCAGAGTAGAGGGGAAAGAACACTTCAGGCGACGTTGTAAGTCCTGTTCTGCCACTTCTGGTGTGATTTTGAGCAAGCTTCTTCCCCTCTCTGAGTCTTCTTTGCCTTAGCCTGCGAGTAGGGATAGTAGCCCTCACCTGGCCGACCTCACGGGGCCAATGGAAACCATAGATGTAAAAATGCCTCCCGAGTGAAAGGGGTAGTACAGTAGATAACTGATCATTAATTAAAAAAATAACCGAGGTGGTGCGGATGTGGTGTGTCTGGTACTTGGTAGAAACGCCCCGGGTATGTGCTGACCACCTCTGAGGGGCAGAGATGCCGGTGTGCCTGCTGTCCAGGCAGGGCTGGGCAGGGCTGGGTGCAGAGCTGTTTGCTCTTGCTGGGGTCAGCCCTGAGGCCTGGGAGAGCCTGGGAGGGGTGCTCCTGGGGAGGGAGTACGCAGCCAGCCCTTGGCTCCCCTCCCCTCCCCGATTTCTCAGCCAGCATTCTTCCTGTCTTGGGTTTGGAGGGGCCCCGCACATGAGAGGGTCTCAGGAGTCCCGATGGCCTTGGCGAATGAGACAGGCCCGGGGGAGCAATGAGCCCCACGGCGCTGCCCTGAAAAACTCCCAGTTCCAAACTCCAAGCCCAGCCCCTCCCGGCCTCTGACATCTTGGTGGCCGGGTTTATGGGAAAGGACCATCATTTGTCTTAACTCTTGCCCAGAGCAGAGGGGCCTGGGGCTAGACCCAGGCTGAGCGGAGCCTCCTCCCCTCTAAAATGAGGGAGGATTCAATGAGGAGAGCACCTTGGAACTTGTTTATTTTTCTCAGGGGCAGGGGTACGGTTTGTGGGTAGCGTGCCTGCAGCAACGAGCGGCGCTTCCCTGTTCCAGAGAGCGCTGGGCTCTGTCTCCGAAAGAGACTTCGTGTCACAAGCAGTCTGTGTGTACGGAGCGCGTGTTTGGTCTTAGAGGAGGAGCAGAGCCAGCCAGGCCGTGCAAAAGGGCAGGGCCACCCGCTTCCACATGGCGCAGAGGGGCTGGGAGGCGCGAGGGGCCCGGGCAGGGCTGCTGCCCTAGGCGAGGCTGATGCTGCCCTGCAGGGCTGGCCGGCCGAGCTCCTCCGTGGTCTGCTAGCCCACAAACCTCCTCCTGCCCAGAGCTGCGCCCCCAGCCGAGGGGCCCCAGACTGAGAACCCGGGAGGTGGCAGTACCCCCTACTCACCTAGCACGTGACTTTGAGCCAATGTCTCAGTTCTCTGAACCCCAGTTGCTTCATTCATAAAATCACGATACCACCGCCTTCTGAGGTCGTCAGGGTCAGGAGAGAGAACATAGTGGAAGGTGCTTGTGCACTATTCTGTGCTGTCCATGTTCATGTCTCATTTCTTGCCTCTTCCCCTGTTGGAGCTGGGCCTGCTGTTCTGGTTGGGGCCTGTCAGAACCAGGACCTCGGGGCACCCCAGCGGCAGCCCGGTCCTGAGGGAGTGAGCATGGCCTGCGGGACGGAGGAGGCTGACTCCACAGCGGTCTCTTCTGTGCTTTCTACCCCTCAGGGAGCCTCTCACCCCTGGGCTGTTCCTGGGAGGTGAGGGGGTTGCCCCTTCCCAGGGTTCTTTCTTATTCCTCTGGGGCTCACCCCACTGGAATAAAAGTATTAAAAGTAACTTTGTCATTTTTTTTTTAAAGGGCTCACCTCTGACAACAGGTTCATCTCTCAGATGGGGGAAGGGCCCATACCTCTTGTCCCCTGGGCCACGGGGTTACCAGGAGAGTCACCACGTGGGCTGAGGGAGGTCTGCACTAAGGCAAGGGGTGCAGTCAGAGGGAGTGGAAACTGGTTGTGTGGGCTCACGCGCTTTGCTGGTGAGCTTCCCCAAGACACTCACCCTCAGCACCTCTGTCTTTAGCTCCTGGTCTCTTCCATCCGCCTCCCGTCTCTCTCATTCCAGTCAGTGAAACAGTGTTGGGAGGGTGCGGTTCTGGGATGAGGTCCAGCGAACAGGAACTGCCTGGTCCCTAGGAGCCTCTTTTGGGACTCCTTGACCTTGGGAAACCCCTTGCCCCTCTCCCCTGAGCCCCAGATCAGTGCACCAGTTTCTTCCTGAACAACGACCAGAGCTGTCTCCAGATGAATGAATTTTCCTGGAAGGATGTTACCAATGCCTTGTCCCTGGCCAACCTGATCCTGGGGCTCTTCTCCATCTTCTGCAGCTTCTGCAAGTAGGTCTGGGGCCCAGCAAGCTCCTAGCCAAGAGCTGGAGCCACTGGCATGAGGGAAGGAGAGGGGAGCCTAGCGAGCCGGGCACTGAGGCACAGGATCAAGGGGGGCAGGAGAAAGTGTAGCAGGTTGGGAGTCAAGGGACCAAGATCCTAGCCTCAGTTCACCCACCAACCTGATATGTGAATTTGGCTAGGTCATATCCCTGAGCCTTGGTTTCCCCATCTCTAAAACAAAGAGCTTGCACTGTGATCTCTATAGTTCCTTCCAGCTGTGGTAGTCTGGAATGGTTTTTATGAGAAAAATCAAGAGATTCTATTCTGGCAGCCCTTACGTAATCCTTGGGTAGGCAGGTTACCAATTGAAATTTTTGATTCTTAAATTAGAACATGTGTGGGGAATATTTACAATTAGCACTATTGTGGAAAATCTGAGACATGTATATGGGCCCCTAAAAAGCAAAGCAAATCGTATTTTGTAAGCAAATTATACATTGAATCATATTTCAATGCCCTCACCAATCAGTTCTTTAAAGAGAAATCCCTTATAACGCAGATATCCTCCTCCTAACTGATTCTCTATAACCATCAGCATGTGACTTCTCTGGATCCATTTCTCATCCATAAAATAAGATGATCTTACCTGATGATCTTTGAGTTCCCTTCCAGTTTGAAAATTTTATGATTCTCTAAGTCTGGACTTGTGGAGTCTTATAAAGTAGATCATACCTGCTGCAGAAAGTCTCTATCTTCTTAGTTCAGTCCAACCTTCTGGGAGTGTAGTTTTTATGGCATGATGGTGAACCCAGTTCCCTGTGGACACATAGGTATGGATCCAAAGGAAGGTAGTGCTGAGGTGGTTTAGAGACAGCTGAAGTCTGGGGTCAGGCTCTCTGCTTCTGCTTGGCCATCCAAGCACTGCAATGAGGGTGTCGACTCAGGAATGCAGCTTAGGGCAGCCTTGCCTGAGACTCCAGTGGCTGCTTTCAGAGGGGTCTGGGAGCATGTGCTGGCTGCAGCATGGAATCCTCGAATGTAGGGTCTGCAAGAGATCTTGGAAATCATTTAGAGCATCAAAATACGTGAGATGAAAATGGATAGAACCGCAAGGAGAACTCGACAAATCCACTATCACAGTAGGATATTTCAACACCCCTCTATCAGAAATTGACAGATCCGGGGGGTGCCTGGGGGGCTCAGTCAGTTAAGCGTCTGCCTTCAGCTCAGGTCATGATCTCAGGGTCCTGGGATCGAGCCCCACATCGGGCTTCCTGCTCAGTGGGGAGTCTGTTTCTCCCTCTCACTCTTCTTCTGTGCTCTCCCTCTCTCTCTCTCTCAAATGAATAAATAAAAAAAATTTTTAAATAAATTAAAAAAAAAAGAAATTGACCAATCCAGTTGGCAGAAAATCAGGAAGGAGATAGTTGAACTGAACTGCACCATCAATCAACTGGATCTCATTGATGTTTATAGAATATTTCATCCAATAACAGCAAAATACACATTCTTCTCTTCACACGTTCAGGCTATAAGATTGCATTTAAATTTAAAAGACTAGAAATCATACAAAGTGTGCCCTTGGACCACATGGAAGTAAAGTAGAAATCAGTAACAGAAAGATAACTAGAAAATACGTGGAGGTTAAACAACACAATTCTAAATAATACATGGATTAAAGAAGAAAAGTATTCTGAACCAAAAGAAAATGAAAGTACAGCTTATCACAATTTGTGAGATGTGGTAAAAGCGGTAGTTAGAGGTTCATGTGTAGCACTGAATGCATATACTGGAAAAGAAAACTGCTCTGTGAAAGACGACGTCAGGAAAATTAGAAGACAAAAGCTGCAAGCGGGGATAAAGTATTTGCAAAAGGTACATCTGGTAAAGGACTATAATCTAAAGTAGACAAAGCTTAAAAACTCATCCATAGGAAAACAAACAATTAAAAAATGGGCCAAGAACCTGAACAGACACCTCACCAAAGAAGACCTACAGATGGCAAATAAGCCTGTGGAGAGACGCTCCATACCATGTGTTATCAGGGAGATGCAATATTATATTTAAATAAAATAATAAATATTAAAATAATTAAAATAATGAGATGCCGCTACACACCCATCAGCCAAAGCAGTTGTCCAGAACACAGAGAACACCAACTGCTGGCGAGGATGTCTGCCACTTTAGAGGACAATTTGGCAGTTTATTACAAACCGAAACATATTCTTTCCGTGTGATCCAGCAATCACACTGGTATTTATCCAAATGAGTTAAAAGCTCTGTCCACACAAAAACCTGCAGTTGGATGTTCATGACGTTTTATTTATAATTGCCAAAACTTGCAAAGCAACCAAGATGTCTTCTAGTAGGTGAACAGATGAATCAACTGTGGTATTTCCAAACAGTGTTACGTAGTGCTAAAAAAAATGAGCTATCAAGCCATGGGAAGACATGGAGGATCTTCAGTGCGTATTACTAAGTGAAGGAAGTCAGTCGGAAAATGCTGCGTACTGTATGATTATAATAGTATGATATGATACTCTGGAAAGGCAAAACTCTGAAGACAATTAAAAGATCATTGGTTGGCAGGGGTGGGTAGGGGGAAATGAACAGAAAGAGCACAGAGGATTCTTAGGACAGTGGAAATGCTCTGCACGATACTATACTGATGGCTACATGTCATCACACTTTCGTCCAAAACTCCAGGATGGGCAACAGCAAGGGTGAGCCCTAAGGTGACCTACGGACTTGAGGTGACTGTGATGTGTCAGTGAGGGTTCATCCTTGGTATGTACCAAGAACCTAAATGTACTGCTCTGGCGAGTGATATTGCTAATGTGGGAGGCTATGCATACGTGGGGGCAGGGGGTATATGCGAAATTTCTGTACCTTCCTTTCAATTTTGTTGTAAACCTAAAACCTCTCCAAAAAGATAGTGTTAGAAAAACTGAAAAGAAGGGAGATATAAAATCAATGATGTAAGGTTTCCACCTTAGCAAACTAGGGGGGGAAATGCAAATTAAGTCCAAAGTAAGCAGAAGAGAAGAAATAATAAAAATGAGAGCAGCCATCAATGAGTTGGAAAATAAAAAATCAGTAGAGAAAATCAATGAAACCAAAAGCTGATTCTTTGGAAGGATCAATAAAATTGACAAGCCTCTAGGCAGGCTAACCAAGAAAAATAAAGAGAAGACACAAAATGCCAATATCAGAAATGAAGGAGGAGCCATCACTACTGATCCCATGGACATTAAAAGTATAATAAAGGAATATTATGAACAACTCTATAAATTTGATAGCCTAAATGAAAATGGACCAATTCCCTAAGTTGTAAGTTAGCAAAACTTGCATTAGGAGAAATAGATCATCTAAATAGGCCTGTGTCTATTAAGTCATTTGGCACAAACCCCTCATTTTACAGATGGAGGAAGAGAGGCCTAGAGATGTAGGGAGTGATTTATCTGAGAATCCCCAGTGAGATGGTTGCAAAGGCTAGAACATAGGACCCCTGTGCCCTCAGATATGCTGGGGTTTAGAGCTGGAAGGGACCTTACTGATTATCTAGGGGGCTCAAGGCACCCCTTTAAGACTGTGGGTTGAGAGTATGGCAGGGGTGTGTGTGTATCTCAGAAAGAACGCGAGCTTGGGGAACATGCAGGGCAGGGGTGTGCGCACGTGTGCAAGTGGAGGAAGCGTGGTGGTGTACTGGGGGGATGTGGGGCGGTTGGCCGGGGGAGGCCACGGGAGAGCCGTCCTACTCGGGCCCGCTGCCGTACACTTCAGGAGATGCCGCTGTGCCTCGTGGATGCTTCTGATCAGCTTCCTGTTAGACATGGCAGTTGGGGCGATAACCAGACACCTCAGCCTCTGCTCCAAGTCGGGTGAGTCCAGGCCCCAGACCCCTGCTCCCGGACCCCAGGAGCCCCATCTCAGGTCACCACTCCCCCGTCTGACATCCAGCAGGCCTCCGTCAGTCACCACCCCTGTTCACAACCCTCCGAGGTTGGCAGAAGCAGCCCTAGGGCCTTCCGGGAGCCCCGCAGTCTAGAGCTGGCCCTCTGCCCACTCATGTGTTAGCCTCAGCCAGCCTTGCCCCGGCCGTTTCCTTATCTGCCCGGCCTCCCTGTTGGGGCCGATCCAGGGATCGGGAGTGGGCTGGTGGCTACGGTGGAGGTGGTCAGGACTGGGGGAATGAACCCTCCCCCAAGCAAAGCGGCTGGTTCAAAATACAAGAAAATATTTTCGCATAAAATCTGGCTTGAAAAAGGGTTCCATAGCCTGTCAGTTTGCACCCAGTCGCGGTCCGGTCCTGGAGGCTAAGGGCGGGAAACTAAGACCCGAGAGGGGCAGGCTTGTCTAAGGCCCACGGTCAGCGCGAGGCAGAGCCAGGAGGAGCCCTGTCTTTGATCCCCGGGGGAGCAGCTGTGGCTCCTGCCGGGACCTCAGACCCTGCGTGGCCCCCCTGCAGCTCCCCCACCAGGGTGGACTAAGGTGTGAGACAAACGAGAGTAAGATCTAACCTTGGCCTTCTGGAGCAGGAGTGGAGCTGAATGACTTCGCGGTCTTCACCACTTTCGGCCTGGCCTCAGCCCTGCTGCTCCGTGTGGACGGGCCTCTGAGTGGGTTCCTGGCCGTCCTCTATGTGCTAGCTGCTACTTTCCGCCTGTGTTTTTATTCAACCGGTGAGCGAACCGCAGCTCCGTAGCTGAGCGCCGGGAGCCAGGGAGGGGGAGCTGTTGGATGCCAGAAGCCTGGGGGGCAGCCACTGACTCCTCCCCCTCCTTTGTGGGGTCCCTCTGCCTTCCTCCTCCTGCGCCCCAGGCCCCCTGAAGGCTGCGGGCTGCGCTGGCAGGGCCCTGGGGAGGGGGGCAGGGGCCTGTGGTCCTCTGACCAGCTGGGCCTTTTCCTATCGTGTGACCTCTAGACGGTTCACAGAGACTCACAGGATCTGCAAGGGGAGGGCGTCCTCCAGTTTCCCACGACACACGCACACACGGAGCTCTGTCACGCGCAGCTGCCCCGCCCAAGGTCACAGGGCAAGGGAGGGCAGCAGCCGACGGACGACCTCAGGAGACCCTCCTACGGAGCCGTGCTCGGGCCGGGGCTCGCGCCTGCTGCTGGCGGCCGGCCTCCCCGTGGGGAGCGGGGCCAGAGCCCAGCGTCACGTCGGTGAATAACTCCAAGCCTCACGGCAGCCGCTGCCGCACGGAGGGGGCGTTTGGAACGCGGGGCCGGGAAGACCCAACGAGAGGGCTGGTTGGGCCGGGACTGCTGCAGGCGCGGCTGACCCGCCCGCTCTCCCCGCAGGCGCTCCGCGCGCGCACAGGGGCCTGCCCTGCCGCTACGCTTCCTGTGTCTTGGCCTCCACCTCCCTTCTGACCAAAGGCAACGCGTTCATCCTCTCTTGCATGGCCTCGCTTATGATTCTGTTCATGTTGGACCAGAGCTACTACCCACACGATGAGATCCTGGAGTCCGAGAACTGGAAAAAATTGGTTTATCTGGGAGGTGAGTGGCCACGGCCGCTGGTGGTTGCTTCTGAGCCCTGCCGCTCGTTGCCACCCTGCACCGCGCCCAGCTCCCCGGAGCCTTGCCCTGCTTGGCCTTTCTCCGTGGGCTTTATCGTCGGCTGGCGTGGATTTACTTGTTCATTGTCTCCACACACTCGACCCGCCCCCGGATCGAGAACTCTCTTCTATTCACACGGTACTCCCTGGCCCCAGGATTGTGCCGACCACAGGCTCGATGCTCAGGGAGTGTTCGTGGAATGTTACCACGTTCAGTCGGGAACCCCTGCCATACGCCAGGGGCTGGGAACCAAATCGGTAAACTAGACCAGCTTCCCACCTCAGGCTTTACCGTCTGACGGGGAGACAGACACCAGCCCAATAATGGCAGAAACGACTAGAAATGCATAGTTGTGATGTGTTGTGGAAGCACAGGGTGCTTAGAGGGGGTGTGAGAGGGGGACCTAGTTAGATGGAAATGGCCTGAAGGGGAAAGGGATGCTTCGGAAGGTGACATTTAAATGGAACCTGGGTGAAGGTGGTCAAAAGGTACAAACTTCCGGTTATAAGTAAGTCCTAGTGACCACAGGTAACAGCACCGTGTTGTATATTTGAAGCAGCTAGGAGAGGAGAGCTTCAAGGTTCTCATCCCAAGAGAAGAAACTGCGGAGCTCTGTGTGGTGGCAGATGCTCACCAGACTTCCTGTACTGACAGCGTCACACACAAGTATCGAATCCTTGTGTTGCACACCTTGCACCTTGCACTAGTACAATGTCATATGTCCGTGATATCTCAACGGAACTGAAAAAAAAAAAAAAGAAAGAAAGAAACCCACAAGATGACTGGCTAGGTGGGTGAGAGGGGTGGTTCAGAAGGGAAAATGGTAGTTGGTGAAGGCTCGAGGCTAGAGGTGCTGGAATCATTCGAGCGGCCGTGTGGCTGGAACAAGCTGAGAGACACTAGGGGTAGAAACCAAGGCCGCGAGAGGGGCAGGTTTTGGGAACTGAGCCCAACAGCAAATGGGAAGCCTGCGAAGGGATTTCTGAGCAGCAGTTTTAAGTGGCTACTTTGACTAGATGGTGGGAGACTGAGAACCGAAGGAGGAGGGTGGCCCGCCAGCCCATATCGATGGCATGAACTTGGGCTAGTTACCTCACTGTTTTGAGCTCGGTTTTCTTCATCTATAAAATGAAGTCGTTACTCCCTACCTCAGGATTCTTGAGATTAAATGAGATAATGTATATCAATCTTCTGGCACCCGTGTGCCCTGTAAATAGCCCCCTTCTTCCCTCTACCTGCCCTCCCATCTCATAGCAGCAGTGTTTCCCACAACGTTCTTTGCTCCTGTAGATACCACTGATCCCCTCACCTGAAAACAATCCATACGCTTGGCCTCAGCCTTCCGTGGATTGTCTCGGCTCTGTGAGTAAAGCAGCAAACTGGCCCTCACAGACTCTGACACTGTTCACGCCGGAGCCCTACTGGATAGATTTCAAAATGGCCACCGCAGGTATTCCTCTTACTTGGAGTGCAGTCACCTTTTTATCGATTGATTTAGTTTATTTATTAATTAAATTTTTTTTTTTGAGAGACAGCCTGGGAGAGGGGCAGAGGGAGAGAGAGAGAGAGCCTGAACCAGGCTCCATGTCCCGTGTGGAGCCCAATGCAGGGCTTGATCTCACAACCCTGAGAGGGTGACCTGAGCCAAAATCAACAGTTGGACTGACTGAGCCACCCAGATGCCCCTATTTTATTTTTTTTTAAGATTTTATTCTTAAGTAATCTCTACATCCACTGTGGGGCTCAAACTCACAACCCCACGATCAAGAGTTGCATGCTCTACCCACTGAGCCAGCTGGGTGCCCCACCAATCACCTTTTTACACCGAGGTTCTAGCTCCTCCACAGAGCTGCTGAGAAGCTGGCCTGTGGCTGCTGAAACCTTACGTCACATATTTTCCGAGACAACCCTGCTTTAAAATATTGTCTCATTGCCTCAACAGATCAATGACCATTCTTAAATATTAAGTAGCCCAAGGTTCCAATCAGTCTCTGTACCTGCTTCTTACCGTCAGAAGTGGTCTTCTGTCAGATCATGGCTCTGATTTCTCTTGAGGACTGCATGGCTGTTATCCCCATGGACATGCTGTTGCCTCATACTCTCCCACCCTCTTTTTGAGCTCTCTGAGGCTAAGTGCCTACTTTTTACAAAAGTACACATGGCTTTGAGTCAAGACCTTGTGCAGGTTACATCCTCTCTGTCTCCTTATCTGAAAAACAGACTTGATTCTGAATCACAGGATTATTGTAAAATGTAAATGGAACAGTCTTTGTGACATACCTAGCAGAATGTCTAGTGCAAAGAAGATATCCCACAAGTGCTGGTGCCCTTTCGCCTTTCAGTGGTGAATCTGAGACTCAAATGTGTTGGGGGTCCCCCAAGACCACCCCCAGGCCCATTGATTTTCTAGGGACTCACAGGATGCATATAGCTGTATTCACAGCTAAGATCTGTCACAGCAAGAAGACACAAAGCAAGAACAGCAAAGGGGCGAAATCTGGAAGGAACGACATGCAGACCCCCAGGGTCCTCCCCGTGGGGCCACCCAGCACAAAACCATGACAACACTCATGAAGCCTTGTCTACCTGGAAGCTCTGTAGAGACTCAGCGCCCAAGGTTTTCATGGGGGCTGGCCACATCGGCACCCTCGGCCTAGCAGTACCAAAATTCTAGATTTGCACACAAGGAAATCAGTCTCAGCACTGTCTAAGCACAGTGAGCCACTCTTGCCCATGAGGGAAAGTTCTATATTGGTCTAGGGAACTGTGTACCAGCCATGTTCCCAGACTCCAGCCGAGGACTAACTGGGTAAGCAGAAGCAGGCCTTTCTAGGGAGAGCTGTCTCAGGTCGGCTGTGCTCTTCTGCACATGGGTAATGTTGTAATGGCCATTGTCATGTGTTAAACTTGACACAATTATATATATGTATTTCTAACAAGGGGTCTGGGCAACTCAAGTGTATTCTCAGCTAAGACTGATTCCTGATCTGAATTTGACAAAAAGCAACGTGAGTTTGCATTCTATTGTAATCGTCTAGTTACAGACAGACAATACCTCTTAATGGCAGGGCTCTTGTCTCATTGGTTTTTGTCTCTTTGGCTCCACTAGTACAAACCGAGGGATGGGAGGATGGGGATGGGAAAGAAGAGGATGGAAAATACACGAAAGAGAGCTTCATAAAAACGGAGTGTTTGCCTTTTTCCTTCTAGGTATCATCATGCTGCTTTTGTCTCCATTCTCCCTAACTGCGTTTTACTGCCTGCTGTGGTCACTGTCCTACATCTTCTTTCCAGACGCTCTGTGGGGCAAGGCAGCATGTCTCAGGCTACAGTGCCGAGAAAACTAAACAGCTTCACCCACTGCCACAGGCCTCTGTGGCGTTTGTGCCAGCACGTTGGGCCAAGCCTTGCCTTATCCTCGCTAAATCTTTCCTCGTCCCCACGTCTCCTGTGTGCTAGATAACGTGTTACCTTGAACCACAGCAACCCACCACAGGGCCAGCGGCCTTCACTTCCTCATTACTCAGGGTTCTGAATCCCTTGGGGAGACGAGTTGTTTCTGTCCTATAGAACAGAGTGTTTTCCAAGCTAAACTTGGGCTGGGCTGAGTTGCAGCCCTGTTACCAGCTGGGGACCCTTGTACACTCAGGTCAATGCCTTGGAAAGGAGTGAAAACCTCTAGAATCAGTCTAGTCCCCACCTTGGCCTGTCTGGTGGTTACTGCTCCAGTGACGGGGGGCGGGGGGTTAGTGAAGCGGTTCCTTACCTTGCAGGCTCCGGCTCTGTAGGGCTCATCACAGGACTATCATGTGGCCCAGTGTAAATGTGCAGCGGGTTGTGTAACTTAACATGCTGTATTTGAACAGTCGAAGCTGCTGCTTTTTGCTTCAGCGAAGAAATTAGACACACTGGCAGCTTGAGGGCATCACCTGGCTTCCATCTGATTTTTTCCTAAACTATAAAATACTGAACTGTAGATGTTCAAATGCCACTTCGTATTCTAAAAGCCAAACTGAATAAAAATAAGGAGTATTGTATGGAACCTCACAAAGAATTCGGGCCGGCTGAAGGCAGTGACCCCCCCGGCCTGCCTCTGGACCTTCTACCCCCAGACAGTATATACCAAAGGTTGTTGGCTAGTTCGGCCCCTTCCTCAACTATGGAGCCGGAGCACTTTTTACCTAATTTCTTCAAGTTTGCAGAACAAAGTTTTGGTAGATATGCATTAAGTCTAAAATTAGATTTTTAAAAATAACAATCCAGTGAATCACACGGCTACAACCTGGCTTTAAAGGAACAGATAGCGCCCTCCTGGTCCCCACTGCTCTCTGTCCATATCGCTGTCATGTAATTTCTATTTTTCTTGGGTGGATGAATACATCTGTGTCCCACCCAATTTTAGGCTCCTTCAGCTTACATTTTTTATTTTTTATTTTTTTTATTTTTATTTTTTTTAAAGATTTTATTTATTTATTGGACAGAGAGAGAGAGAGCCAGCGAGAGAGGGAACTCAAGCAGGGGGAGTGGGAGAGGAAGAAGCAGGCTTCCAGCAGAGGAGCCTGATGTGGCGCTCGATCTCAGGACTCCAGGATCACCCCTGAGCCAAAGGCAGCCGCTTAACGACTGAGCCACCCAGGCGCCCCTCAGTTTACATTTTTTAAAATGTCGGCTGCTTACCACAGTAGCTGGTGCTCAAAAATGTTTGCTTTGTAGATGAATTGATTTCCTGTGCATTCTAGTGGGTTATATACAAGATTACTATACTATAGTAAGAATCTTACGAAAATACATCTACACACACACAGATACGTGATGCCCTTTGGTACTATACCTTCATTTCAGAGATGCTACACTTCACCAAAATATTTAGGAAATATAGCTCGAGAACTGTGTTCACATAAGCTCTTAAGAGGCCAGCACCTAGCAGGTGCTCCAAAAACACTTACTGTTTTCTGAACCAACAAAATCTAGTCCAGAAACTCACTGCTGAAGATTAGCCAACGATGTCCTCTTCTCAGCCACATTAGTTATCAGATAAGGCATCAAATGATTCTGGCTACTTCTAAAACTTGAAACTACATTCAAAGAAGATGCAATTCTGAAAGAGGATTTCCATGTTGCTTTTGAGCCACAGTGGCAGAGTTAGAAGAAATTCAAATCAAAACCACATTGAGACACCACCTTACACTAGTTAGAATGGCAAAAACTGACAAGGCAAGAAACAACAAGTGTTGGTGAGGATGTGGAGAAAGGGGATCCCTCTTACACTGTTGGTGGGAATGCAAGCTGGTACAGCCACTCTGGAAAACAGATGGAGTTTCCTCAAAAAGTTGAAAACAGAGCTACCCTATGACCCAGCAATTACACTACTGGGTATTTACCCCAAAGATACAAATGTAGTGACCCGAAGGGGCACCTGCACCCCCAATGTTTATAGCAGCAATGTCCACAACAGCCAAACTGTGGAAAGAGCTGAGCTGTCCATCAACAGATGAATGGATAAAGATGTGGTATGTATATATGGAATGGAATACTACAAAGGAATACAACTCAGCCATAAAAAAACCCCCAAAAGCTTGCCACTCACAATGATGTGAATGGAACTAGAGGGTATTATGCTAAGTGAAATAAGTCAATCAGAGAAAGACAATTATATGATCTCACTCATGTAGGGAATTTAAGAAACAAAACAGAGGATCATAAAGGAAGGGAGGGAAAAATAAAAGGATGAAATCAGAGAGGGACAAACCATAAGAAACTTTTTTTTTAAAGATTTCATTTATTTATTTGACAGAGAGAGAGACAGCCAGCGAGAGAGGGAACACAGCAGGGGAGTGGGAGAGGAAGAAGCAGGCTCCCAGCGGAGGAGCCAATGTGGGGCTCGATCCCAGAATGCAGGGATCGTGCCCTGACCCGAAGGCAGACGCCCAATGACTGCGCCACCCAGGCGCCCCTACCATAAGAAACTCTTAATCGTAGGAAACAAACTGAGAGTTGCTGGAGGGGATGGGGGGTGGCAGGATTAGATAACTGGGTGATGGGCATTAAGGAGGGCATGTGATGTAATGAGCACTGGGTGTTATATAGGACTGATGAATCCCTGAACTCTACTTCTGAAACTGATAATACACTATATGTCATTAACTGAATTTAAATAAAAAATTTTTTAAAAAGAAAATTTATATTTTTCACAAAAAATTTATTTATGTTTGAAAATACTGATTTATTTAAAATAGTAAAAACCTACTACAGGTTAACATAAGTAACAAAAACAAAAGCTCTTTGGGGCCCTCCACTTTTAGAGTATAAAGACGTCTGAGATGAAAATGTCTGAGCCTTGCTGACTTCGGGAGGTTAAAACTTGCCCGATGTTCGTACATGAGTGCTGAATGGTGTGAGTGGCGCTAAGTGGTGGACCCAAGAGTCAAACCCAGGCAGCCTGACTTCCCAAGTCAGTGTTCTCGTCATGAATTTTGTGATGCAGAGCTCTAAAAACACCCCTTATCCCTGAGAAACTGGGAGTAGATCACGTCAGGGTTAGGGAGTCGCAGGCGGGGGCAAGGGGCGCTTCTAGTCTTCCCTGGCGATGCCGCGGTGCTAGCCCGCTTATGGATGCAAAGGCCTCTGCAGCCATTCCCTGAGGCAGATGAAACACCCTTTTTTTTTTTTTTAAGATTTTATTTATTTATTTATTTTTGAGAGGGAGAGAGAGAGAAAAGAGAAGGACAGCAGGGGTGGGGGGCAGAGGGAGAAGCAAGCTCCCTACTGAGCAGGGAGCCCAATGCGGGGCTCGATCCCAGGATCCTGGAATCATGACGTGAGCAGAAGACAGACGCTTAACCGACTGACCTGCCCAGGCGGATGAAACTTCTTTCCCTTTAAATTGTGAATAAAAAGATGACCCAGTCCTGCTCTTGTTCAGGCATCCCTCACATCTCAACATTTTTTTTTTTGCCACAACCCATAGAAATAAGGAATTTTTACCTCCAATGCAGTAGATGCTTTCATAAGTGTACATAATCCTGAAACAAAACTTCATGAAAGAATATCTTTACCATATATGATAATTTTTAATCTGTTGTTTCATTAAAGAGAAAAGCCAGTCATAATTTATTAAACTTATTTACAACCACCTGCAGTTTGAAAAGCTGCAATTCTAGAGGACTTCTCCAGGATGGAATAGTTCCAGGGCTGAGCCGGGTTAATACAGGCAGTTCTCAGCTAAAGATCAGAATCTTTCCCAAGCGATGCTCACGTTTGCTTGGTTATTTGAAATTTGGAACGTTTCCCATGAAACAAGGTGGTTGGGAAGGGAAGTAACACTTACTGAGGACCTATTACATACATTGTCTCATTTATTACTCCCAACAAATGTTCCTGACAGGAAGAAAATATTCCACTACATAGATGGGGAAAGTGAGGCTCAGAGGCTAATAACTTATCTAATGTGGTAGAATTGCTATGTGACTCCAGGTCATCTGAGTCCAAAAACAGCACTCTTTGAGGTATACTGCGGCATTTTTGTGGATTTGTAATAGCTCACTCCAAACCCCAACTCCTCCAAAAAACAAAACCAAATATTCCCCATTCCATCTGAATTTGGCAGGACCCCAGAGAACCTAATTACCATTTATGGGGATAATCTTTGCAGAGACTATCCTTAGTTATAACTTAGGCTCTTAAGAACACATTTTCCACAGTGGTAGCAAGTTCCTCATACCCCGTTAATGGCCCAGTTCACTCCTAAAAACAAGCCACAGCAATGGGAACAGAATTCTCAGTGACTTCAGAGGCAGCAGGGAGACAAAGAGGAGATGGGGATTGTTTGAGATGTTCCCAGCTCCAGCCGGGAGCATACAGGCATTTCTAGGGCAGAGTAGTGGAGGTGGCGGCATCTGGCTCCTTCGCCCTGAGAGGCCTACCTCATTTCCATACAGATTCAGCTTTCTGACACCCTTCTCCCTACTCAGGACTGTCTAGAAATGAAATATCCCCAAAGAGCAAGCTCTGCTTTTGCTCAGGATTAAAATGACTCTTTCTTGTAGCAAAAGCTGAAGTATGAACCACCAGTCCTGATACGAATGTCTGAGGCAGAAACTTTACACTTTGATACTTAAAGATGGCAGGTGGATGGATGGGTAGGTGAATGGTTCTGGAGGAACCAGTCTGGACATTCCCATCACACACCCACTTCTGGGCCTGATAAAGTAGCTCCTGGAATGACAAGTGAAAAATACCTGCACGCGCCTCCCCACCGGTCCCAGCCTGCTGCTAGCTGTCTGTCACGAGGTGGGAGGAATCCTGGCTGCAGGCCTCTGCCCTGAGTATGGGCTCCTCGGGGATTCGAGGCTCACAGATTTATACCTGTGCAGCCAATATCTTAGGAACTGCTGGATTGGCTAAGCTTTGGCCCAGAAGATTGAGAACTGGAAACACTCACATTCTTTCTTCTGTCTCCTCCCTTCCACTCCCTCCTGAAGGAGACAGGGTTCCCTCTACTCACTTCAACTTGTCTTACCTACTACGTTCTTTCTGACTCCGCTTTCTGTGGCTAGGCACCCCAAGCTAAAGTCTGAGCAAACGAACATTTTATTAGCATTTTATTTATATTTTTGGAGAAGATCTACAGTTTCATGAGAAATACTGATTTTTCTCAAACAATAGAAAAAGGTTAAAAAAAAAAAAAGAATCTATTGTCTTGGAAGAACCGAACAAGTCTCTTCAGCAAGCATTGGGCCAATTCAGACTGAAGGAACCAGCGGAGCAGAAGCAACATACAGGAAGTTCAGATTTATCCAGTTTCAGGAATAATGCAAACATCTTCTTGTCTAGTTCTGTGAGGTTCCGAGCGGACCGTCTCAGGGCAAGGGGTGCCCAGCTGAGAGACGCCGCCTCCGGGGCCCCATCCCGTCTGCGCGGGCGGCTCACTCCCCAGGAGGCTGCATCTGCTTACAGAACTCATCGAACTGCTGCTGCTCCAGCTCTGTCATGACTCTGTTGAGGGCATAGATCTGAAGGGGAGAGAAAGATCCGTCAGCAGGGGAGGCAGCCGCTCCCCGCGTCCTCAGACGCCACAGGCTAGGGCATTTGGCGACGCCAGCACCGCGGCAGTGATGCAGGCGCGGCGCGAAGGGAACCGTCCATCTGGACGGTCAGGAGAGACGCAGCTCGATCTGGGTTTTGAAGGGTCGGGAGGATTCGAACACTTAGAGACGGGGGAAGGGACATGAGAGGTGATGGCCAGGGGGTAGTATGATGAAACAAACAAAATGGAAAAGTACAGGATTAGTTCTGGAAACGTCAACGATGCCAATATGAAGGATATTAGAGAGTTTGGAGAGCCGGAGGAAGTGACAAGTGTGTTGGAGCCTGACATGCCACGACACGGCCTCTGGACTTGGGCCAGACTCTGGAGAGCCAGCGAGATTAGTGTGCGGGGAAGCAACCTGATGCTATCTCTGCTTTGGGAGGGCTGACTGGAGACCATGTGAGGGATAAAGTGGAAGAAGAGATTAGGGCCACTTACGACGCAACATGACGATAGTCCAGGAAGGAGGCGGCAAGAACTATGACGCAGGGTAGGCAGCGGGGATGGAACTGCAAGAGACATTCTCAGGTGAAAGGTGGGGCATCGACCTCATTCCTCACCTTTCTTTATCCTTGTGGTATCAATCTGTCCACTGACAAGCAGAAACATCAGAAACCTTTGCAATTTGTAGAAGGGAAAAACGAAGGAGTGTGTGTGTAGGTGATACAACTGGATTCGTTTGAGAAAAGACAAGAAAGAGGGGGGAAAAGAAACTGAGAAGTGAGACAAATAGAAAACACAAAATAAAGGGCAGAAACAGCAACCAAATGTGCGAGGATCATCAACCCTGTGAGATGGTTCTTTGAAAATACTAAAGAAAATCCTGCAAGCCTGACATGATTCATCAAGATGAAAAGGGGCAGACACAAACATGATTAGAATCAGAAAGAAAACATTACTGATAACAGGGGGATTAAATCAAAATATTATGAACTTTGTGTCAGTAAGTTTGAAAACCTAAATGAAATAAACTGCTAGAAAGTAAAATGATCAAAACTGACTAAACAGAAAGTTTGAATGATGCTATAATCTCTCCCCCCCATTTTTTTTTTTTTACTGTGGTAAGATCCTTAACCTTTAAGGGAAACGTGAATGCCACAGTGATGAAGGCAGTTACAAACAACAACACAAACGAATTCTCAAAAAGCATAATATTGATGGTTAAAATGGTTAATTTTTCTGTTATGTATATTTTATCGCAATGAAAACAAATAAATAAATAGATCTGAATAGTTTAAAAAAAGAAAAGAAGCTGAGTGAATAGAGCCAGTCACGGAACGTAGTAACATATATAAAATTCAGAAACGCGCACAACTAGACAGTATATTGTTAGGCTACAAGGTATTATTGGGGGCACACGGAGAAATACTAAATTAGTGCAGAACAGCAAGGGCGTGATGGGCATAAAGCTAAGGAGTGAGCGCACCGCTAGTGGGAAGGGCTGGGGACAGGACCCGCGTGGGGCCCGGGGAGCTTCCGATCACTGGTGGCACTCTGTCTCCAGTTGGGTGGTAGGCACGGGGTGTTGGTTTTATTCATCTTCTTTAAGCGGCACACACCCCATATATGTGAACATACTTCCAATACACACACATCTGAACATCTGCTTCGTCCGTTCATGCTTTAAGGAGCATTTTAATCTGCGTGCGACTGAGCTGGGGGCTGAGAGGGATATTAAGTAGCTTCTTGGAGACCCCTAGATCCAGAAGGCAGGCTGGTGGAAGGGAAAATAGCATAAGCAGAGAAAGAAGACTCAAAATGGGTCAGCAGGTCCGAGCCAAGGAACGGAAGACTTTCAAGAAGGAAAGAGTGGCCAACTGTGTCAAATGTGGTTTCACGGCCACATGCGCCCTCTGTTCCATTTACTCGTCACGACGCTCCCTCACATCTAACTTTCTGGAACGCAGCATCTCTGGAGAACTGAATGAAAACTGTATCTCTTCCTCCCCGCAAGTGTCTTGTCACATTCCTATCTTAGGAGATTACATTCCAGGCAGCACAGATAAAGCCAACAGCAGGGCCCTTATAGGGCAAAGCAGAAAGCAGGAGCCCAGGGTCAGGTGTGTTTAGCTCACAGTCTGCTCCTCAGACCCTGAGCTACTAGGGGTTCTGTGCTTTCAAGTGAGGATAATACCTTCTACGTCACAAAGGCACCTATTTTATATTCCTATCTCCCTGCCTTATGCCAGGCAGGATTTACAAAGGTCGGGATGGGAGTGACAACAGTAAGCTGTGGTGTGAGGATACCCGTGGTCACGCACGTGCAGACTGGCCCCGGGCCTGGCGGTATTACATGACAATATTCCAATGCTGAGTGCCAATATTCCATTTCCGCGTGGCACCCTCAACGCGATCCGTCCTTCCACCCAGAGTCCACACGATAAAAGCAGGCCAGCTGCTGGGAAGCACGTGGTTCCTGCTGACGACTGCTGCCATTTACTGAGGGCTCTCTGTGCCAGGCACTGTGCTGGGTGCTTTATACACAACATCTCTGTTCCTTGTAACAGTCTCGTGAGGTAGATATCATCACCCTCGTTTTTCAAGGGGGAATTGAGGCACTGAGGTGCAGAGAGGTGAAGCATCCTGTCCAAGTTCCCATGGGAGGAACTGGGGCTCATTGACAAGCTGGAATTTGGAGTCGGACTACTAAATCTAACCTGTGGAACTTCACCAGAAGGCTGTCAATAAGGACACGAAGTCCTCCACACCTATCCCTACAGGGCGCACAAAGGACCATTTCCTCAGGCTGCTTCTTACCACAGCCCTCCAACTGTTCCCCAAAGCGCAATGCAGTACAATTTTCTGGGGGCCTGGATCCTGGTGGCGACGGGCAGGTGAAGGAAAGGGGAGAATGATTTGTTAGAATCCACGTCCACAGCTCTCAGATGGTCTGTCTTAATCCAAAGGCGGATTTTGGTGCATGGATTAACTTTGAACACACTATTCAATTTACTTACTATACTGACTGTCTGCCTCTCGCACCGAATGCTATCTCCACAGAGGCAGGGATTCTTCTCTGCCCTGTCCACTCGTGGATCTCAAGCTCCCGCAACACTGCCGGGCACAGAGCAGCTCAGTATTTAACGAATGGATCAAATCGACACAAATTTAAAGTCTGCCAAGATCAAGGCGGAAAAGACGTGAGGAATGAGAACCCTCTTCCACTGCCGATGGGAGCGCGCACTTGCACAATGTTCGACAGCAATCTGGCAATGTCTAGTAAAACTGAAATACACATGGTAATTCTACTTCTAGTCATATATGCTCTACAGAAATTCTGGCACAGATGCCAAAGGAGACATCTAAGTTTTTCACTATAGCAATGTTTGTAGTAGCAAAAAAACTATACTTAAATGTTTATCACTGGAGGAATGGGTAAATACACTAAATGGATTCATAAAATGGACTACTGTATCTCTCTGTCCTCCCCCCCCATGCTCACTCGTTTTGTTTCTTTTTTTTTTTTTTTTTAAAGATTTTATTTATTTATTTGACAGAGATAGAGACAGCCAGCGAGAGAGGGAACACAAGCAGGGGGAGAGGGAGAGGAAGAAGCAGGCTCATAGCAGAGGAGCCTGATGTGGGGCTCGATCCCATAACATTGGGATCACGCCCTGAGCCGAAGGCAGACGCCCAACCGCTGTGCTACCCAGGCGCCCCTCGTTTTGTTTCTTAAACCAAGAAACAGACTCTTGAATACAGAGAACAAACTGATGGTTACCAGAAGGTGGGTGGGGGATGGGTGTGATGGGTGATGAGCACTGGGTGTTGTATGGAAGTGTTAAATCACTATCTTGTACACCTGAAACTAATACTACACTGTATGTTACCTAACTGGAATTTTTTTTTTTTTTAAGATTTTATTTATTTATGTGACAGAGACAGAGACAGCCAGCGAGAGAGGGAACACAAGCAGGGGGAGTGGGAGAGGAAGAAGCAGGCTCATAGCGGAGGAGCCTGATGTGGGGCTCGATCCCACAACGCCGGGATCACGCCCTGAGCCGAAGGCAGACGCTTAACCGCTGTGCCACCCAGGTGCCCCACCTAACTGGAATTTAAATGAAAACTTACAATAAAAATAAAATTGGGGCGCCTGGGTGGCTCAGTAAGTTAAATGTCTGACTTTGGCTCGAGTCATGATCTTGCCGTCCTGGGATGGAACCCTGCGTGGGGCTCCCCACTCGTGGGGGGAGCCTGCTTTTCCCTCTCCCTCTGCCCCACTCCCTGCTTGTGCTCTCTCTCTCTCAAATAAATAAAATCTTTAAAAATAAATAAATAAAATAGACTACTATAAGCAGTGATGAGGAATAAACTATATTAACATGAATAGTTCTAAAAAACATTATGTAAGCAAAATGTAAAATAAAACAAAATTTTATTAATGTAAAATTTTAAAACACAAAAGACTATTGTATATTACTCAAGGATATCTATTAATATATCTGAGTGTAAAAGCATAAAAAACTATAGTGGATGCCCATAGAGAGGGAAAAAGGGTGTAAGACAGGAAATGGACAAAGAGGACTTCAAATTCATATGTAATTTTTATTTATCTAAAAGGCTCCAAGCAAATGTGACAAAATATTAACCACTACCAATCTGGCATGCTGAGTACCCCGGTGTTTGTTCTAATATTTTGTTTTTCCATACTTTTAAATTTTCAAAAAAGAAACACTAAAATGCCTAGAAAGAGGGAAGAATTTGCAGCAAGCTTTCTTCTGATTTAAATACTAAAATAAAAATACACGTCTGGATGTGGTTCCACATAGGTAGTGCGAACCGTTGATTCTAAGTGTTGACTGAACAAAGAAACACGTTCGGTGGGGTAGAGCTCGGGCTTCTGCTTCTGGCCACGAGCTGCTACTCTCCAGGCCAAAGCCTGAACATCTGTGCTAGGGGGTGTCCAACACTTGTGGTCCCTCGCTGACCCCTCCCTTACAGTCCTTTCTCTTTTTCCTTTCTTTCTTCCACAAAAGCTCTGCACCAGGGGTCATCTGGAAAGGGTCAGGGTTCTGACATTAACCTGGCATGTGACTCTGGGCGGCCACTTCATCATTCTGGACCTCAATGATCTCCTCCTAGGAGAAGAACTGTTCTGCCTGGAGGCAGGCAGCACTCCCCCTCACAGCTCTCCTCTCCACTCCTCTATTCCAGCATCACCTCCAGCAGACTACAGGTACACAGGCCTCCTCCTTAATCTCACCTCTGCTCTTTGTCTTTGCTTCAGCTCCTGCTGGGCTGATTTCTGCTTGGCCTTCTCAACTCTGCTGACAGGTTCTTTAACTTTGGATTTTTCTTTACGCGAAGGTTGATCCATGACTTCACTTCTTAGCTCTGACCTGGATGGTGCAGAAGAGACGGACTGATTAACAAAAGAAAGGAAGGAAACTCCCTTAACGAATCCCCGAGTTCAGCCCCCTCCTTTGACAGGTGAGGCAGAGAGGCCCCGTGGAGAGGGCGCTGGATTTCGTGGACTAAGACTGAACCCACCGCCATGACCTTGCTGGGTGTCCCTGGACAAACTGTTCTGATATCTATTTTCCTGAAATGTTAAAATTTTTTTCTGTATTTTTAAATTTCTAAGAAAAAAAGACAAAGCAAGAGATGAATAAACCTAATGGAAAGAGGGAAGACAGGGCAGCAAACTTTCTCCTGATATTAAATACTAAAATACGTAAGAACTAAAATAAAATCCCCTCCACTCCGAGCCTCAGTTTCGTGTCTGCAAAATGGGACCCCAGCCCATTCCCGGGCGTGAGCACCACGCGAGGGGGCCTGGGACACGTTCCTACACCGCGGCCCGGCCGGGCGAGCCAATCCCACCCTCGGAGCGGGGCGGCCGGAGGCCCGGGCCTCGCGCCTTCTCGGGCCTCAAGGCCACGGCCNCCTCGCGCCTTCTCGGGCCTCAAGGCCACGGCCTTCCCACCTCCGCCGGGCCGGGCAGTTACGGCCCCGCTCGGCCGCAGGGCCCCCGCCCGGGCCCGCCCTCCGCCGCATTCAGCCCTGGGCCCAAGCCCGGCCGCAGGGGACGCTCCCCCGCCCGCCGCGGCCCCCTCCGGGTGCAAGATGGCGGCGGGCGACGGTCAGGAGTCGGCGCCGGCCCTCGAGGTCTCGGGCCTCCGGGACTCCGCCGCGTCGCCGACAGGGCCCCACGTGAGACGCCCCGGCCTTTCCCTACCTCCCGGCCTGCAGTCGCGAGCCCGCCGCGCCTCGGATTGGGCGGGGCCTTTCCTGGGAGTATTTTCTGGGGCAGCTGTTAGGCTTTGAAGGGTGAGAGCTGAAGCTTGGGACGAGAATTGTAACTTTTTGGGCCTCAGTTTCTTAATTCGAAAAGTGGGGATGGTGATTTGCGCTTTCTTGTTTACGAGCTTGTTAGGAAGACCAAGTGAGGTCCTGCTGGACACAGTGTTTTGAAGAAGGAAGTCAGGACA
This sequence comes from Ailuropoda melanoleuca, assembly GCF_002007445.2. Lineage (NCBI taxonomy): Eukaryota > Metazoa > Chordata > Mammalia > Carnivora > Ursidae > Ailuropoda > Ailuropoda melanoleuca. The sequence goes on from NC_048219.1 coordinate 19,326,691, forward strand.
GATGTAAATAACCAATATAACTATAGAGAAACGTTCAAGCTCACTGATAATGCATCATTTCACAATTGTTTTACAATTACAATTTTACAGTTATTTAAAATAATTTTACAGGGACGCCTGGGTGGCTCAGTCGGTTAAGCGGCTGCCTTTGGCTCAGGTCATGATCCCAGGCTTTTGGGATGGAGTCCCGCATGGGGCTCCCTGCTCAGCAGAGAGCCTGTTCTCCTTCTGCCTGCTCTGCCTGCCGCTCCCCCTGCTTGTGCTATCTTTGACAAGTAAATACAGAAAATCTTTTTAAAAAGATAATTTTACAAATTAAAATAGCTGGCTATCATTTTTCATTTATTGGAACAGGATTGAAGAAAATGGTAGGTAAATGCTTTGACAACAGAAATCTATTATTATAATAATAATCTGCCTCTCTTCAGGGCTTACGATATTCCATGCACTGTTCTTAGAGTTTCACATTTATTAACTTATTTATTCCTGTTGATGAATGTGTACAATAATGTACATGTATAATAACGTTATTATCCCCATCTGACAGATAAGGCAACAGAGGCTCGTAGAAGTTAAGTGACTTGTCCATGGTTACACAACTAGTAAGTACTGCAGCAAGTACTTCAGCCAGGATTCAGGAGAGGACAATGGCCTATCCAGAGGAAGACACGTCATCTGGATCCCCTGCTGCTGTTCCTCTAAGAATTAGGCAAGAATTGAAAACCCAATTGATGGATTCTAAGCAGGAAGTTGTTCAATGGATATAGAGTTTCCGTTTTGTAAGATGAAAAAGTCCTAAAGATCTTTTGCACAAGAATGTGCATATATTTAATACCACTGTACTGTACACTTAAATAAGGTGGGAAATTTTATACTATGGTGTTTCTTTTTTTTTTACCACAATAGTTAAAAAAGCACAGCCTTTGACTCAGCAATTCCACTTCTAAGTTATCCTAACTAAATAATCACAGATAGCATTATTCTTAAGAGTGAAAAACTGGAAACAATCAAAATAATTGTAACAGGGGTTGAATAAATAAATAGGATAGCTGGCATGGGATTCTATGCAGCCATTAAAATGAGATAGGAGAATATTTATTGACATAATAAAACGTTTTTATTAAATGAAAAGTTACAAAGAGGAACATACAACATAATCACAGTATTTGTTTCGAAAAAAGATTATTCTATGCATACGGAAAAGAGGCTGTATGAAAACACACCAAAATGTAAATCCAGATTATTTTGAGAGTAGAGGGGATTTTTTTTTTTTTTTTTCAGAGAGATTGAGAGCTTGGGATCAGGGGCAGGCACAAAGGAAGAGGGAGAGAGAGATCTTAAGCAGGTTTCACACCAAGGGCTTGATCTCACAACCCTGAGATCATGACCTGAGCCAAAATCAAGAGTCAAATGCTTTAACTGACTGAGCCACTCAAGCACCCCAAGAGTAGAGGGGGTTTTTATCTTCTTTGTGCTCTTCTGTATTTTGCAAAATTTCTACAATGAACACTTAAACTTTAGCAAGATTTATACTTTCTTTTAATCAGAAGAAAGTCTAACAAATGTTATTTTAAACTTCTATATTAATGTTTATTGGATTATTGTTAATAATAAAAGTGGTCAGATTAGATTGGATTATATCACAGCTGGAAACAGGGCAGGGACCTTTGGAAAGCTTTAGAAAGCCAGCTAAAACAGACTGGATATAGGGTATGAAGGAGTGGAAAAGCCAAAGGAGAATACTGGCAAAACAGTGGAGGCACTGCTAAAAGTGAAGATATGCTGCGTTGGCTTGGGAAAGGATGGAGGAAGAGGGTAAGTGAGAGGGGTGTGTGTCGTGTGTGTGTAAGAAAGTGTACACTTAGAGGTGGCGAGAACAGTTGTCTAGCTGCAGAAGGTACAGATGTGGAGACACTGGTTTGGGATTCTTCATCAGGAAAGTGAGGCTGGAGTCTGGAGGGAATGAAAGTCCCCTCCTTGTTCTTCCTCTATGAGTTTATGATCTCTATCTATCTTCTATCTATCTATCTATCTATCTATCTATCTATCATCTATCTATCTATCTATCTATCTTTCTTTTTGGGACCATCAACAGATTGGCCAGTGTGCACAATTCCCTAGTTGATTGAGCCAGAGTTTACATTGATATAACTATGGAATATTTTTACAGTTGAGCTGTATTACTTTCACTTTTTGGACAACCTTTCTCTCCTAGAGTCAAAAATTGCCTTTTTTTTAAAAATTCACTTAATTATGCATCTGTTGTTAATTCTTCCCCCAAATTCTCTATCTGGACTATAAAATACCTCTTGATCTGGTCACCTGAATCTGGTGATCTTTCAGCGTCTTTTTTTTTTTTTTTTTCCCTTGGAGACATCCTTCCTTGGGCCCATCCTCCTCTCTCCAAATTGTGATCTTGGCCTCACTGTCCAACTATTGTCCTAGGATTTCCCCTAACCACATTCTGGGGATTCCCATCTCTACTCTCCAGTGCCAAATCCCCTGATCTTCCATTTGTGGTTTATTCTCTCATTTTAGAAGAGCACATTCTCCAGTAACCTCCCTAGAAGGGGTTTATGGGAGGTAAATTTTTGAATTTGCTTATGTAAAAATGGCTTTATTTTACTCTCACACTTGACAGTTTGGCAGGGTACAGATTTCCAGATTGGAAATCATATTCTCTCAGAATTTTAAAGGCATCGATCCATTGTCCTTTAGCTTCTCATGTGGCTAGATCCTGGAGAAGTCTGATTTATCTGTTTTCCATCATATCCTATGAAATTTTTTGTTTGTGAGTTTGTTTTCTGGAATTTTTTTAGGATATATATTTTTCCTTCGTCCTTGGTGCTCCGAAACTTCATAATGATGTGCTGTGGTAAGTCTTTTTCATTCATTATGCTAGGCACTCAGGAAATGTGTAGGCTTTGGGGAGACTTTGGGATAGATTTCCTTGTTTTTAAAATCTTTTCTTTCTCATTTTCCATCTCTCAGTTTTGCTTATTCTGCTTTACAAGAGATTTTCCTGAACTTTATCCTCTAGTTCTTCTGTTGAATGTTTTAAGATTTTATTTATTTATTTGAGAGAGAGAGAATGAGAGAAAGAGAGCAGGAGAGGGGGGAGGGTCAGAGGGAGAAGCAGACACCCTGTTCAGCAGGGAACCCGATGCGGGACTAGATCCTGGGACTCCAGGATTGTGACCTGAGCCTGAGCCGAAGGCAGTTGCTTAACCAACTGAGCCACCCAGGTGCCCCTCTGTTGAATGCTTTAGTCTCTGCTATAAAATTTTAATTTCCAGGAGTTTTTCCTGGTTCCCTGGCTTTCCTTTTGGTAACCTCTTGCTTTGTGTTGTGGATTCAGGATCTTCTCTTATTTCATATTTCTGAGGGCATCATTTGTGATTTTCTGCCATTTTCTTTTACTTCCTAGATTGTCTTTGTTGTTTATTTTGGTCTCTGGCTTTGGCTTTGAAGTCGGAGGCTTTCCTCAAGTAATGATAATAGCTGCCATATATTGGGTGTCAAGCACTGTTCTGAATATTTTACATGTTTTAACTAATTTAATCCCTACGCCATCCCAATGAGGTAGTTACCATTCTTACCGGTAAGGAAACTGTGATACAGAAAGGTTAGGCTCTCACCCAGGTCACAGAGCTTAGAAGTGAACCAGAATCTAATCAGACCTCTAGCTCTCCAATTCACAGGAAATAGGAGGGATAGAGAAATAAATTAAATGATACCACTTGAAAGCAATCAGCCAAATCCAGAATGTAGGGCATCGTACAAGACAAATTTCTAAGTTTTACCAACAATCAAGAGTATAAAGAAAAATTTTAAAAGGAGAGCAGAGGGATCATTATAGCATAAAGACCCTTCAGAAACTTAACCACAAAATGTAATATGTGTATCTTACTTAGATCCAGATTTGAACAAACCACATGTAAAAAGACATCTTTGACACCATTGAAAATGTGTAAATGTAGACTGCATATCAAATAATATCAAGGGATTATTGCCAGTTTTGATAGGTGTAGCGATAGCATGATGTATGTAGTTGTGGGTGTGTTTTTGTGTACCTTAAAAATTACTGAGGACCCTAAGAGGTTCAGCTTATATGGGTTATATTTTTTTGAAATCTGCCACAGTAGAAATTAAAGTAAGAAGTTTTAAACATAATTATTACTTCATTAAAGACAATAATGGGGGGTGGGGGATGGGGTTACTGGGTGATGGACATTTAGGAGGGCACGTGATGTAATGAGCACTGGGTGTTATATAAGACTGATGAAATCACTGACCTCTACCTCTGAAACTAATAATACACTCTATGTTAATTAATTGAATTTAAATAAAAACATTTTTAAAAGACAATAATAATACACATGTTAACATAAACACTTATATTACTGTAAACATATGTTAACATAAACATGACCTAAACATAACAAATACACATGTTAACATAACACGTTTTATGAAAAACAACTATTTTCTGAAACAAAAAAAATTAGTGGGAAAAGTGGCACTGTTTTACACATCTCTACATCTCTTAAGTGTCTGGCTGGATAGGGGACAGCTGCAATCTCATATCGGCTCTTGCTTTGATCTGTGGCAGGAGGCTGTGAGGTTGAAATGGATGTAACTGGAAAAGGGGCATTTCAGTCGCCTTCTCAGATAATTGTGGACATTCTTCTTTGATACTATAGCAGACTCGGCAAGTGGTAGTTTCTGAAAGGTTACTGCAGGATAGGATCTAAAATCATACCAGTCAACTCTCCTTGTCTTTTCCCCCCTCGGCCTTATTGAGATATAATTGACAGGTGTACAACTTGTAGACTTGATACACTTACATACTGGGAAATGATGACCACCATAAAGTTAGCTGACACCTCTCCATTCTGTCACATAGTTACCATTTCTTTGTTGTGGTGGGAACATTTAAGATGGACCTTCTTCGCAGCTTTCAGATGTATAATACACCAACGAGTTTCTCATACTCTGTTATAGTTAAACGCACTGGTGTATCTTGCATATTGAATAGATCTCTTACCTTTGCCTGATTTTGTCAAGACATGCATTAGCCATATGGAAGTTATTGGTTCACGGAGTTATGCAGATCTTTCAAATGTTAACACATTTCATTACACAACATCAAAAAATCACTAATCATTAATGTTACTGCCAATCTCATGAGAATGATCTTTTTTTATTGGGAAGCTCTCAAGCCCACAGGAGCAGATGAAATGTCAACACAGTGAAAAAATAAATAACAGCCTATTATTATGAACATAAGAATACTGTGTGACCTCATGAAAGGGTCTCAGGGGCTCCCGGAGTTCATAGACCCCACAGACCCCACACATGGCTGTCCTAAAGAAACTCTTGCATGTGTGAACCACGAAAGACTGTTCCTGGCAGCACTGTTTGTAAAACCAAAAGCCCAGACACAAGCCACCTGTTTATCAGTGAAGGAATGGACGAAATATTGGTATATTCATACAGTGTCTACCACACACTGGGAAATGAATGGACCAGAGCTCTGTGAATCCATCTGGATGAATTTCGGTATCTTAATCTGTACGCCACCAAAAAGGAGTGTGAACTGAGTCCTTTGGTGCAAGAGTTTACTTAGGAGGTGATCCCAGGAATCAGAAATGGTGAGTGAGAAGAAAAGGAAGAAAAAGCACTAAAATGTGCGTTATTGAACTAGTGATGAACTAGCCCAACAGATTGGGCTACTGTGCTCATTCCCTCTGGGAACTCTCTGAGGTATCGTGTAGAATACAGCTCAGAATTGTCCCTCAAAGGTGTGAAGCTGGAGCATTTTCCACCGACGCCTGTCACTGCTCAGTTGATCCCCTGGGGTATTAAGTAAGGTTCCTGAACTCCTGGGCTGCATACAGGTTGAACAGCCTTCCCAGCCTTTGCAGAGGCCAGATTCAGATAAGCAAAGAGACACTGTGGCCTTTAAGGTGGCTTGCTGGCAGCTTGCCTGCAAGTTTCACTACCCCAGAATCGGGCAAGGGTTGGCGGGGGGCTGAGGGCATATGGTGTGAGCCACCACAGGTGTCTGCTAGACTCAGAAACTAAGGTTGAGCGAAAAAAGGAAATCACAGAGAATTATGTACAATGTGCTCCATTTGTATAAAATTCAGAAATACATAATGCATTGTTAAGGATACAATCATGGATATTATGAATGTAGAGTTATGGACATTATGAAAGCAAGACAGGCAGGAAAGGGTTTATCACATGTTGGGAGACACTAAGCAAGTCCGTTTGTCGGAAAGCATATGTCGGGGTGCAGCTGGAGATAAAGGTAGTGGGTTAAAGAAGGGAGCTAATTGGAGGGTGTCTTTGAAACCAATCTTCAATTTTACTCTAATATGGAAAGTAAAGGGGAGCAAGCTTGTCAGAAAGAGTGTGATAGGATCGGAACATATTGAAGGGAATCACTACTCAGCTTGGAGGGAAAGGGGGCCGAGGGGCAAAGGTCCCTTACAGGGGGTAGCCCTGGGAGGTTCCCTCACTTTTAGGGAGCTTCCTCTTTGCTCTGTTCCTTTATCAGGAGCAGACAGGCAGGGTGTGGCTTGTTGGTGTATAGGAGACAGCTAGAGGGAAGTGTGTGGGACAGGGGGAGCCCCTGGCTTCGGGCTTCTTTGGGCTTTCAATAAAAAGGTGAACTCTTCCCAGGCTCGCCTCCGTAGCCCTGCCTGATGTCCCTGCCTGAGGCCTCATCTCCCTGAATGGCCGGAGGGAGCGTTCCCAGCTTGGAGACTCCAGCTCTGCTGGTGAGGGACAGAGGGTCCTTGATTCCAAAGGTGGTGAGTCCTTCTCCCTCTCTCTTCTCTTCAATCTTTTTAGTCCTTTGACTTTCTCAGGATCCTCACATTTGTTGGAGAAACTATCCCCTTTCTCGTCACTCACATTTTAGAGGATGAAATGGGGGGAGGGGAAATGAGCACAAAAGGATGAGTGACAACGGGGCTGGATAGGTTTTGACGAAGGACTCTCATTGAAGTATTATTGTTATCATTATTCATTATAACAGCCATCATTTATTTAGCCCTTATTAGCCAGGTCCTGTGCTGGGTGCATTTAGACTGAGCATTTGTAGATTTCCAGGTTCGTCTTAGCCTCCTTGAAGTTGTCAAGGGAACTTCCATTGTGTGTTTTTTTCTGACTTAAAAGTTTTGAAATTAAGCTCTTTAAAATCTAAATGTAAATGAATATCTGGGGACAACACGTTCCCAACATGAGTAGTAGAAAAAAATTGTTACTGTATGAAGAACTCTGTAAACCATTAAAGAGACAAATGCCCACCTAAAAAAATGGACAAAGTTTTTAGACAGGTAATTGACAAAGCCCAAATGACAAATAAGTAATCAAAAAATATAAAGTAAAATAAAACACCATTAATTCATTTAAAAGAGATACACTTTTTTTTTACTCATTAAAATGACAAAGATTTTTTAAAAACATAAAACCCTGTGATGGGAAGACTGTGGGAATTTCCTAACTTTGGTAAATGGATCTGACCTTTCTAGAAGGCAATTTGGTAGTGCACATTAAAAGTCTGTTTTAAAGATGGGAAACTCAAAGCCTGAGAGTTTAAGTGACTTGCTTAAAGTTACAGAGTCAACAGTTAGGGACTAAGCCAAGATTGGGGCTAAGACTTGTAACTCTGGCCCTCAGTGCATTATCACTTGTGGCGATGCTTATACTAGCAGAGTGTCAGAAAGCCTAACTATCCTACAATACAGAACTATTTATAAAATTCTCTGATATCCGTGATGGAAGACTTAAGTCATTAAAAGAGTATTTGATGGTATGGGAAAATGTCCATAATGTAGTGCTTAGGGAAAATGTCAGATATCAACAGTATATATGCTCTGGTCCCAGTTTTAAAAAAAGTTACACATATGCACAGAAAAAATATTTGAAGAAACATAGCACCGGGTGGAGGGATTACAAATGATTAAAAAAAATTTAGCCATTTTTTGGGGGTAATTTCCAGATTTTCTACAATAAGTAGGATAGAAAAAGCAATGCATTTTATTTAATAAAAACCTTTTTTAAAAAGATGTATTTATTTATTTATTTGAGAGAGAGCGCGCACAAGCAGGGGGAGGGGCAGAGGGAGAGAGAGAAGTAGACTCCCCACTGAGCAGGGAGCCCCACACGGGGCTTGATCCCGGACCCTGGGATCATGACCTGAGCCGAAGTCAGACGCTTAACCGACTGAGCCACCCAGGCATCCCTAAAAACCTTTTTTAAATGGCTGAAATGCTATGGGGCTATCCTGGAGGTGGGTTGGAGCTGGCTGACTGGTGGGTGCCTGTCAGGGCAGGAAACATCTATCCCAGAGGGCGATGTGAGGGGCTCACAGAGTCTGAGGGAATTTGAGGCCACAACCAGGGGACAGAGTGAGGAAGAGGGCTTTTAGTTCCTTGAAGTTGGATGAGTACAAAGAAAGAATAAGAATTCTGATAAAGCAATGAAAAAATACGTATTTACATATAGCAGTGTACTCAGGGGATGTGCTGGCTATGGGGACTTACACCAGAGGTGGCATCCAGACAGCCAGTGATGGACCACTCCCACACACTATCTGTTCACCCTTTTCTATTTTCAGTCTTTTTCTTCTATCCTGTCTCCTCTCTACCATCTTTTAGTTTCCTTCCCTGTTCTTAGGTTTCTTCTTCCCATCAGATGTGAAAATGCATGTTGAACACCATGGTTCTTCTTCCCCACCGCTCTGTCCTCCGAAAGCTCTCAAAATTAGAATCTGACTAATCTTCCTCCTAACTCAACAATTTTGTAAACTGAAGCATCAAGTTTCCAAATTATTTCTAGCAAAGAACTGAAAGACAAGCACTCTAGATATATAATTTTTCCTTTTTATGAAGCAGAATTACAGTATATTACAGCTGGAAAGGAATTTGGTGCTCCATCAAAATTCCTTCACTAAATGAATTTACGTTTTGCTAAATTTAGTTTTGTGTTACATATTTTATTGTTATATTATACTTTATTAATAAGTTAGGAAATAGAGATGAGAAAAAATTGTCCATATTTCCAACACCTTAATTATTAGCTGTTCCTATTTTATGGGACTTCCTCTCAACTTCATCCTTAAACACTCTTTAGTATAATCATTGTAAATAGGTCATTTTGTATTTTGATTTTAACACATCATTATCAGTTTTCACTTGAAACATAGGCTTGATGAACCGTAATTTACTTAGTCATTTTCCTCACTGATGTGTTTGTCGATAGTCCAGTTTTTCTCTATTATAATAATACTGCTGAGATCATGTAACCTTTTATCTTTCGGATTCTTTTCTTAGAGTAGAATTCCAGAATATTTCTTACTGGATCAAAAGGCAAATACATTTCTTTACTTCTTGGTTCTTCCCAATTTACAATGAACTCAACAAATGTAAGTGAATCTCCCATTTTAAAGATGGGAAACCCAGGGCTTAAGAGCTTAAGTGATTTGCTGAAAGTTACAAAGTCACATAGTAAGTTAGGGACCAAGACAAGACTAAAACCAAGCCATTTGACTCTAGCCTTCCATTCACTAGGGATACCAGCTTTTCCTTTACCATTTGGTTTTGTTTAGCCTTAGATTCTTGAGAATTTTCCCACTGGCTTACTCTTTGCTCTTTTCAGATGAGATTATGAATGAAATTCACATCTTTAATAAAAAAGCTAAGATCTTACATCACACTAGTCACACTCTACCCAACAACAGAATACACATTTTTAAAAAAGGCACATGAAACATTTACCAAAATAGACTATATGCTAGCACGTGAAACAAGTCAGTAAGTTTAAAAGGATTCAGATCATACAGTGTATGTTTTTTGCCCACAATGGAATTAAGTTAGAAATTAATAACAGAGGGACACCTGGGTGGCTCAGTTGGTTGAGTGCCCGACTCTTGGTTTCAACTCAGGTCATGATCTCATGGGTTGTGGGATTGAGCCCCAGGTCTGGCTCCATGCTCAGTGGGGAGTCTGCTTGAAGATTCTCTCCCTCTGGTCCCCCCCACCCAGCTCGTGCTTGTGTGAGCACACGTGCTCTCTCTCTCTAAAATAAATAATCCTTAAGAAAAAGAAATTAATAATAGAAAGGCATCTTTAAAGTTCCCAAATATTTAGAAACTAGATAATACACTTCTGAATAACCCATAGGTCAAAGAAGAAATCAAAAGGGAAATTAGAAAGTATTTCGAACATAATGAGAATAAAAACCACCACATATCAAAATTTGTGGATGTCACTAAAGCAATAGCGGGAAGAAATGTATAGTACTACATGACTATGTTAGAAAAGATCTCAAATCAGTGACCTGAGCCACAAGAAAAAGACAAACCCAAAGGAAGCAGAAGAAAGGAAGTGCTCACAAGCGGAGCAGAAACTGATACAGTAGGAACCAGAAAAACATCAGACTCCTCCTGAAACAGAGACACAAATTACCAATGTCAGGAATGAAAGAGGTGACATCACTACATTAATGAATGAATGAAGCAAATTCTTAAAAGACCCGAAGTACCAAACTCACTCGGGAAGAAGTGGATAGATGGGGCGCCTGGGTGCGCAGTCGTTAAGTGTCTTGCCTTCCGCTCAGGGCGTGATCCCGGTGTTGTGGGATCGAGCCCCACATCAGGCTCCTCTGCTGGGAGCCTGCTTCTTCCTCTCCCACTCCCCCTGCCTGTGTTCCCTCTCTCGCTGGCTGTCTCTATCTCTGTCAAATAAATAAATAAAATCTTAAAAAAAAAAGAAGAAGAAGTGGATAGGGCGCCTGGGTGGCTCAGTTGGCTAAGTATCTGCCTTCCGCTCAGGTCATGATCCCAGGGTGCTTCTCCTACCCTTCCTCCCTCCCCCGCCCCCCGCTTATGATCTATCTACTCATCTCTCTCTCTCTCTCTCTCTCTCTCTCACACACACACACACCCTCTCTCTCAAATAAATAAATCTCAAAAAAAAAAAGAAGTGAATAATCTGAGTTACCCCATGTTTATTAAAGAAATTGAATGTGTAGTTATAAACCTTCTCGTAAAGAAAACTCCAGGCCCAGATGGCTTCACTGGGTGATTTCCATCAAACATTTGAGGAAGAAATAATAACAGTGCTGCATAAACTCTTTTAGAAAATTGAAGAGGAGAGAATACTTCTCGTCTCATTCTATGTCGACAGCATTACTCTTAATTACCAAAATCAGAAAAAGGTATTACAAGGGAAATACTGACCCTGTCTTTCAGTGGACATAGAGGCAAAAATTCTTAGCATTTTAAAAAATTTTATCCAAATGTATAGAAAAAGGGTACTACATGATTGACTGGGGTTTATCCCCAGGATGTAAGATGGGTTAATACTTTAAAAATCAACCAATGTAATTTACTATATTAACAAACTAAACATTAAAAGTTATCTGAGGGTTACTGAAGGGAGGGGGTGGGTGATGGGTATTAAGGAGGGTGCGTGTTATGACGGGCACTGGCTGTTATACACAGTTAATGAATCGTCGGACACTACATCAAAAACTAATGATGTACTATATTTTGGCTAATTGAGCATAATAAAAAAATAAAAGTTATCTGATCATCTCAATAGATACAAAAATATCGCTGGACAAAGCTTAACATCCATTCCTGCTAAAAACTCTCAGTAAACTAGGAATGGAAGGGAATTTGCTTGACTTGATAAAGGGCATCTATGAAAAGCTTATGGCTAGTGTTGCACCCAATGGTGAAGAAGGAATGTGTTCTGCTAGGAACAAGGCAAGGAACCAGTGCAATAAGGCAAGATAAGGAAATAAAAGCCCTCCAGATTACAGAGGAAGAAGTAAGACTTTCTTTATTCACAGATGATGTCATCACCTACGTAGAAAATCCTATGCAAGCTACAGAAAAACTCATAGAACTAACACGTGAACTTAGTGAGAGCCTGGATATAAGACCAATATACAAAAGTCAACTGTTTTTTACATGCTAGTAATGAAAAATCAGAAATTAATACCATTTACAATAGCATCAAATATTAAATATTTAGGAACAAAGCTGACAAAAGATTTTATACACTGAGAGCTATAAAATATTGCTGAGAGAAATGAAAGATGTGAATAAGTGGGGGAGATAAGCTATATTCATTGGCCAAAACATTCAATGTTGTTAAGATGTCAATGGTCCTCAAATTGTGTGTGTATATTGAACTTTAGGAAGTGAGATCATATTTTATATTTATTAGGAGGACATTCTTCATAAAGGAATTCCATGACAATCACTCTGAAAAGTGAGGAAGTCATTTCCCTATTTTGTGTCTCATGCTACAGGTGTATGCCTGCCTTCATTCTTTCATCTACTGATCCATGTTTTCTATTCTACTTACTTCCAGAAAGAATCCTGTCAGTTTGCTTGCATAATACCCTGGTGTGTGCATGATTGCCTTTCCTATTCCAAGTGTAAAATGAGGGAAATAATACCTACTTTTCAGGGTTATCGTCAATACCAAAGACAATATACGTAGAGTACCCATAGGTATAGTAAATGGGAGCCATGTTAATATAGAACAATATTAGCAATTCAAAAATATATCTGTGATTTAGTGTTAATCCAATCCTACATTAATATAATGTTGATTATTATACTATGGATATATGTTAACTGAAGAAGGGGCCATCCTGGCCAACCAGATCAGAAGGATGAATCCTGGAGATCAGTATGGTGACCTGATGGTTATTACATCCAGATAAGAAAATCTGAAATTAAAGACCCAGCAGCACTTGTTAGTTTCCATTCCAAGCTCTGAGAAGAGGGCCCGCTGAGCAGCTATGGCTGCAGCTTCTGGCTGTGGACCCCGGGAGCGGAGAGTGGGGGTGGGGGTCACTTTCAACTGTGCTTCTTTGCCTCCTGGGCTGTGTGTGCCTTTGCTCAAAGTTTACTCTGTTTTTCCTCCTTCTCCTTCCTTCCTGGGCATCTTCCTCCTCCTTCTTTTAATATGCACTGTATTTGTTTTCTGATCATCAACGTTATATGTATTCAAGTAGAAAATTTTGAAAATATAGAGGAATATAAGGTCACCTTTAATCCCCACTGCCTTTTTCTTCTAAGCACCTTCTCCCTAAATGGTATCATACTGTGCGTATTGTACTCAAAGTTATTGGTTTGGATTATAGTAAAAATTTCCCAGTGCTATTAAAGATTGTCCTATGACACGATTATGAAATGCTACATAGTATTTCACTGCAAGAATGTATCATAAATAGTTCACTCTTTTCATTTTAATGAACTTCTGGGTTTCTTTCAGTTTTTCCTTTTCAGAAATAACTTTGTGATGAGCGTTCTCACCAGAAAATCCTTACACACTTCCTTACTGATTCCTATAGGATTCTTTTCTGGAAGTGAAATTACTGGGTTAAAACTTCTGCGTATTTATAAATCGCTTAATACTTATGGCTAAATTATCCTTGTGACAGTTGTTTAGCAATGAACATGGGAGTTGGTTTGCCCGCATGTGTGATAATTCTGGAGATTAAAAAAATATATCAGATAATTTGAAAGGAAGACAAAACATATCTAACCGGGGTCTTAACTTGCATTTCTCTTTTTGACTAGAGAGTGAATGTCCTACTTCTGATGTCATCCTCCCCGGGGTTAGTCTGCTCCCACAGCTGCTTTCTGTTCATCAGGAACTTGGTAATGCGCTTCAGGGAGACTGCCCTCCTCAAGCCACCTCAGCTGCCTTCTGACAGAGTGACAGTGTGATGGAAGGGCTTCATTTGCTTTTTTAATTTTTAGAATCTGGTGCTAATGAGTTCACATGTATTTTCTGTGAATCGTCACTATAGCCCTAGCTATGAGATAGGTACTATTATTAGTTTCATTTCATGTGTGAATTGAGAGGAGACTTGGAGAAACTAACTAACTAACTAACTAACTAACTAACCTGTCTAAGGTCACACAGCCAGGTAATGGCAGAGCCAGGGCTGGAACCCAAGCTGACTCTAGAGCCCAGCCTCTTAGTCACTTAACAATCTGTCTGAATCTCGGAAGATGGGGCTGTGGGGTCTCCTCTTACTTGACGTCAAGCAGCCGTGGTTCAGCTCTGTGTCACTAGGGGCATGTCCACCCAAGGGGTGTTACAAAAGCACCTTCTAGTTGAGGGTTTTGGGGATTGGGGTAACTCCCAGGGATCCTGGGCCCTGCCTACTTCCACCTTGGATGATAATTTTTTAAAAGATTTTATTTATTTATTTATTTGAGAGAGAGAGAGTGATAGAAAGCATGAGTAGGGGAGAGGGAGAAGCAGGCTCCCCACCAAGCAGGGAGCCTTATGCCGGGCTCGATCCCAGAACCCTGGGATCATAACCTGAGCTGAAAGCAGACCCTTAACTGACTGAGCCACCTGGATGCCTCACCTTGGGTGATAATTGATAAGGCAGAGAGCTTTTCTCCTTGACCTAACTTCTGTTGTTCGATTTCTGAGTAGCTGGTAACTGCGGGAAAATGGGTGGGAGAGAGGGGAAAAAAAGTCCTAACTGTAATCCTGACCATGCTGTGTCCTGGTGCTGGGCTGCCAGCTGTAGCCCCAGGGGATTAGAGATGGATGTTACATACATCATGACTGAAAAACATAAGCGACACCACCTTAAAGCAGTGTGCTGTTTGCCATGAGAGAAACCGAACTGGAAATTCATTCAAAGCTTAAGTCCCTCTTCAGGTTCCCACCCTCCCTTTGACGGCCCCACCTCCTCCGAGTCCCATTCTGCCCTGTCCCAAGACCTTCAGGAGCCTGGCCTGATGACTTCTACAAAAACCTTCCTCTTTGAAAAGGATTTGAAATCTTGGGGAGAATTTAAGAGACATTATCTCTTCTGGAAGTTTTTTGTTTATTTGTTTGTTCTTTTAGAGAGAGAGAGAGAGAGAGTGCAACTGGGGCTGGGGGGCCAGATAGAGGGTCAGTGGGAGAGAGAGAATCTCAAGCAGGCTCCATGCCCAGCATAGGGCTGGGGGAGCGGCT
The DNA here is from genome assembly GCF_002007445.2 of Ailuropoda melanoleuca. Taxonomy (NCBI): domain Eukaryota; kingdom Metazoa; phylum Chordata; class Mammalia; order Carnivora; family Ursidae; genus Ailuropoda; species Ailuropoda melanoleuca. The sequence continues at coordinate 19,341,714 of NC_048219.1, forward strand.
TGATCTCACAACCCTGAGATCATGACCTGAAGGGTCCGATGCTTAACCGGCTGAGCCATCCAGCTGCCCCACTTCCTCGAGTATCTTTACATTTAAACTTCATCCCGAGTTGTGGCATGAAAGATTTGTTTCCTACTAAAGGAATTTCTGGCAGTAGCAAGTAGGTGGGGAGAGAGTTTTCTAGTAGGGAACCCTCTGGGGTGTGCTTGTGGTTCCTGTGCTCGGTGATTTAGTAATAATGACTACAGCACATTCACTGAGCACTTCTGCCAGGCATTTGTGGCAAGAGCTTTCCATGCACTGTCTCCTTGAACCTGGGAAGAAGGTTCCATCTTTATAGATTAAGCCGTGGAGGCCCACAGACATTAAACAATGTTCCCAGGAACACGGAGCTGGTACCTGAGTGGAGCCAAGACTTGAATCCCCTGTGGGTGGAAGAGTGGCCAGCAACAGGCGCTTTCCAAGTCTGGCTTCGGACACTGAATGCTAGAAGAAGCCTGTATTCTGGTGTGCACCTATTTAGTCCTAGGTGTAAGTCCCCGTTCTTCCAGACTCCTCCCTAAGCCTTCCAAATCTCACTCAGTGTCTCACTCTCCGTGTCTCCATGGCCCTCACTCACAGCATTTATAGACACCCGTGACACCAGCCTCCACGTTGTGCACTTCCCTCCTTCAATCCTCACAATAATCCTGCCAGGAGGCACAGTTATTATACCCATTTTAAAGACAGAGAAACAGAGTTTCAGTTGCAAGGTTACCCAGAGAAGCTAAGTTATAAGTTGACATGGAGGTAAGTAGCAGGGCTGGGATTCCACCTGTAGGCTGTGTGATTCCAGAGTCTTGGCTGTGCAGCCTGCCTCTGCACCCCACCTGCTTACCTTGCACCCAGGCCCACGTCAAGCCAGCCCTTTCTTGTGTCTCCCTGCGTCTGTCTTAGTTCGGTCGGAGATGGCAAGTTCCTCTGGCTTCTGGCTCTCCGGCTGCCTCACGGCACTCGTGTTCCTCCGGCTGCCCGTGCCCTTGTCAGGTAGGAGTTGGTGAAGCTCTTTCCCTGCCTGGGACGTCTGCCTAACGAGTCCCAGGAACAAGGGAGCCTTATTTCTTCCCGCGTTGTCCTTTCCAGTGCCCCTCCCTGGCCCTGCTCTTCGCCAAGACATCCCTTTCATCCTACGCCCAGCTCCCTTCTCTGGTCCCTCCCAGACGCCTTGTCCCCTTTCTGTCCGCACCGCACAGGGGACGCCGACGACTACCACCTGGCCCCGCTAGGGGGCACAGCCCAGCTGCTCTGCCCGCTCGCCCTGTGGCCGGTCACTGTGCCCACCGTGGTGACCTGGCTGCGGTCCCCACGCCCGGACGGCTCCCAGGTGGTGCACGTGTTCCGGGACGGGAGAGACCGGGAGGAAGGCGTGATGCCGGAATACAAGGGGCGGACGGCGCTGCTGAGGGACCCCCGAGAGGGGAGCGTGTCCCTGGAGATCCGCCACGTCCGGCTGGAGGACCGAGGGCCGTACCGATGCGAGGTCCAGATCGGAAACGTGACTCGAGAGGGCACCGTGACCCTGCAGGTGGCAGGTTAGTCATTTTCAAAGGGGGGACGGAGATGCCCCCAAGACCTGAATCGAGGGATGCCGTTACCCTAGGGGCGGATTTGCGAAGGTGTGAGGATGAAGCCAGAGACTGTCTCGCAGGTTGGGAGGAGCATGGGGGTGGGGAGAGGGCAGGCGCGCAAGTGCCCTGAACAGCCCCGCCTCCCCGGGAAGCTGCGGGAAGGGGGGCAGGGCTCCGGCGGGACCGCGGCCCCACTGCCAGGCGTGTGTGCTCCGCGTCCCCCTCCAGTTCTAGGCTCCGACCCTTACATCCACGTGAAGGGCTACGACGCTGGATGGATCCAGCTGGTGTGCAGGTCCGCGGGATGGTTTCCACAGCCTTTGGCCGAGTGGAGAGACCCTCAAGGCAGGGTGCTTCGTCCCCTGTCGGATGGCCATGTCCTGGAAGCTGGGCTCTTCCGGATAGCGGTGTCCGGCAGAGTCAGGGACAGCACGCTGGGAAATGTGTCCTGCACCGTCCGCAATTTGGCCCTCGGCCAAGAGAAGACCACGGCCATGCTCATAGCAGGTAAAAGCCGGGGCAGTAAAGGGGCTTGAGGCCCCTGGCGAGAACTCCTACCTTAGTGGAAACTTTATAAAGAATTTTCAAATTTTTTAAATTCTAAGAGTAACACATGTTTGTGGTAGAAAACGTGAAAAAATGATGAACATTATAAAGAAACCAAAAATGGCCTATTATGTCATAAATTAGAACCGCTGCTAACCTTTTGGGGCATTTCTTTCAAGACGTTCTCATACGTCTGCATCTCTTGAGTGTACGTGTGCTTGCAGGTGTGTATTCTGGGTATTTTCCCTTCAGTTACAACCTCACGAGCATTTCCTGCCCGTGTCCGTAAGTAGTTCTCTGCAACATGATTTTTAAGGGCTACGTAGTACTTCGTTGTGTGGTTATAGCGTAATAAAACTGATCAAAGCCCTGTTTCTGGACATCTGGACGGTTTCCAATTTTTCCTCCTATTATAATGAATGGTGCAGTGAACATCTTTGCACAAAGTTTGGGAAGTGATTCTGATTATTTTCTTAGAATGTATTTCTGGAAGTAGGATTAAGGGGTCCAAGGGGTATGAGTCTTTTAAAGACCCTTGAAACACAGAGCCATGGGGCAGAGCAGAGTGGTTTTGAAGCCAAGAAAGACAGACTGTGGCCTGGGGTCCCAGATGAGAAGGCGTCATGACTTCTGTGAATCCCTTCTTTTTTCCCTCTCTGTCCCCCTCGCTTCCCTGACTACTCTCATTGAGTGCTAAGTGCTGTACTTGCCTGACCTCTTTAAATCTCCCAGCAACCCAACGGGACAGGGATTATATTGTCTCTATTTTACAGACGGTCAACCAGGCTTGGAGAGGCCCAGTCTCTCGCCCAGGGTCACACAGTGTTGAGTGATGCCTCACATCCAGCTGAGACTCTTCCCACTGGTCACAGAGCTGCTTCTGCTCTTTTTTTCTTCTTTCCTTTCTCCTTTCTTCCTGCCTGGGCTTTAGGTCTGCTCCTGTAGCACCGCAGAAATTGTTCTGCCCCTGCTGGTAGGGCTCAGGGCCAAGACGTCACTCACTGACTGTTGTTTCACAGCAGAGTGACGACTTGATGGGGAGACAGGTGGGTGCTCATGAGAAGACTAGAGAGGATCCTGGAGGAAGCCCCTCCTATCCTCCAAAGTCCCTGGAAAATGGCTCCATATTGGGCAGGCCAAGGTTGCAGTTGAAAAGTGGAGCTGAACCCGTTGTCTTCAGGCAGGACCATCAAAGCTACCCCGAAGAAATGAGCACCTCACTTTAAATTTATCCCTGGGTCATCCAGGGTGGGGGTTACTGACAGAAGCGGAGACCCTCACCAGTCTTGGCTGGAGGTCTCTCCCTAGACCCAGGGGAGACGGTTGGGTGTGCTTGAGGCATCTGCCATCTGAAGTGGGGTGCTTGGCATGGGAGAAGCTGTCAGATGTCTCTTTGAGGGTGGCCATTGGTGGTTTCTGTTTTAGCCCCGTCTCCAGGGAGGATCTCCTCCTCCGCAGTGGCTCTGGCTGTGGTCCTGCCTGTCCTGGGGGTTCTCATCATCGTGGGCGTTTTCCTCATCTGGAAGCAAAGAAGATCAAAAGGTAACCAAGTGGTGAGGGAGTCCTGGCTGGCCAGAAGTGGGGCGGGCTTCTCGAGGACATGGCCGGGAAGAAGTAGACGTGGCCATGAATCATCCATGGGTTGGAGACCCTGTAAAATGGCTGAGAGAGAACTGGGAGAGCCCTGCTTGGGGACTCCCAGTGCAGAGAGGGTCAGAGAAACTGCAGAAAACTCCTGGGCAGAGCTGTGAATCCTTATCTTTTGATAAATTAGAAAATAACGGATCATGCCAGCCTTCTGTTAGTTAAGAAGTGCAACTCTATCCATTAGATAGAACCCCATAAATATGGTTGAATTTCACAGGATCACAGGGTGGCAAATGACCCTGAAAGTCACAGAATCCAGTACTCCTTCCCCGATCTGATGGTTTGAAGACTCTCTAATCCTTTCAAATAGTCTCACACGCACAGTGACAAGGAGCAAAGTTCTACTCAGGCAGCTTGGGCCATCTTTGGGCAACCCTGCCCACTAGAAAAAGCCCTTCCTTACACTGAGCTGACACCTCTCTCTCTGTCTTCTAGAGAAGCTTCTCTATGAACAGGTGGTGGAGGTAGGTAAGTGTCCTGAGCTGGGTGGGGATGTTACTGTGTTTTGTTCATTTTGTACTCCCAGTGCCCATGAATCTAAATTGTATACCTGAAAATGCCAGTCCCTGCTGTGCTTGCTGGCGGGGGTGGTGGGGCGGCTTTACTTGTCCAGTTTTCGCACACTCTTGTCAGAGCTTGCCTTCCAGTATGTTTGGTGATTTTCGTATGTGAACTCACTGCTTGGTCTTATTCTGTGGGAGTCGTGTAGATCTAACGTGAGGGTAGCTTTTATTCACTCGACAAACAATTAGTAACGTCTACTAAGCACCGCGGACTATACTAGATGCTGGGGTCCCTATGCCGTGTAAAAGCTGACACAGTCTGTGCCTTCCTGGAGTTTTCAGTCTAGTCAGGGAAGCATACATGAGCGAAGTAATTACACAAATAAATATGCATAAACACCACAAAAGGATGTTCTAAGGGCTGTAAAGACTAGAACCAGGAGGAGCCAACCAACCAAACTTGAGGGACAGGAGCGGAGTCCCCAGAGGAAGCGATGTTTGATCTGGAAGACAGGCAGGGTTGGAGAAAGAGGGAACAGAAAACCTTCCACAGCAGAAAGACCGACATGCGAAAGACACACAGTGCAGAAGTGAGGGGAAAGGTGACAGGGGATGAGGCCGTGGACTTAGCAGGGGTCAGGCCAGGGGAGGCCTTGTAGAGCATGTGAAGGGTTTTGGTTTTCCTTCTCGGAGCGGTGGTAAAGCAGTGAACAGGGCAATCCTGACCAGAATTGTGCTTTGAGAAGCTCTCTCTGGCTGCGGCGTTGAGAAAGGGCCAGAGGGGGCAAGACAGGATGTGGGGGGTGCTTGGGGGGCACCGTTTCTGTCATCCAGATGAGAGATGGTGAGAGCCTGGGTCAGGGAGGTGGAGATAGGGAGGTTCAAGAGCGGGTGAACTCAGTAGGAGTCGGGGACCCTCAAAGTAATGGCACGGAATCTCATTTACTTTTCTTCCTCTAGAAAATCTTCTCTCAGACCACGCAAAAGAAAAAGGTAATTATATGTATAGAATAAAGAGTAGGGAACAAATAACAAAGAACATATCCTTTCTGCTTCTACATGAATGCTGACAGTCTATCGTACGTACATTATACACACACCCCTTCCACTAATATTACTGGAATCTACTTTCCCATATCAAGGGGCTATAGGGCAGCCATGGTGAGGGGATGCCCTTGGTCAACAGTCATAGGTCTGGACTGTCCTGAGCTCCTTCATCAGCCTTTCCACCAAGTACTTAAAAAGAAGGTCTAGTTACTATTTAAAAAGGTATTATTATGGTCACATGGGGTGTATGAACATCTCAAAAATCCGTACGACTTGGGCATTGAGAAAGGCACTGTGATATGATGGGAGGGTCACGGGCTCTACAGAAAGTGACTGGCTCAAGTGACATCTGGCTCAGATCACCGGTCTGCCACTTACTACCCTTGGACAAGGCACTTTACTGCTCTGAGCTTTGGTTTCCCCATCTGTAAAATGGGAACACGAAGTCCCCTCACCCGATTGTTTTCAGGATTAAAACAGACAACTTAGAAAGTTCTTATTACGAAGTCTGGTACCCTTTTCTCTTCCCATCTTTCATCTTCATTAATTGAGCGTTTGCCCTGGGCCACTGTGAGTAAAAGACACACCCAGGGTACAAAAAAACGGGGGCTCTGCCCTTGGAAGGTCTTGCTGGGAAGACAAGTCCCTGGCTCAGAAATGGCTCCATCTGGAGGGATTTCCGCATCTCCTCTCCTCCCAGGTGGTGAAAGTGTGGGCACGCACACCCCAGGGGCGCAATGGCCATTCTGTCCAAGGGCGGAAGGCACAGTGTGGGGTAGTGAGGCTGGCCTCTGACTGGGAGGCAGACAGACGTGGGTTGGAATCCCGCCTCCTTGGCCACTTATTAGCTGGATGACCCGGGCAAATCTCCACGTCCCTCTGAGCCTCAGCCCGCCACTCTATAAAATGGGGCTACTAATTATAGGCACCTCACATTGTGGAGGGGATTCAGTGCCCACCTCATTATAAGAACAGGACACAACAGATGGAGGCTATTAATAACGGGAAGAGTAAAAAGAAACCCTAAGTTCCTTAGGGGTCGTATCATATTCAATCTCACTGCCCAAGCATGCAAGGCCTAACCCATGCCCAGCCCTTAGCACTGGGCCTTGCAGTGGACCCCGATGTGTAACTTTAATTCTCGGGCAGAGCCAGTGCTGGGAGACAATATGGGCTGATGGCCTTCCCGGAAAAGCCACAAGTTCAGTACTCCCTGGAAGCCTACAGCTTATGTCCCCAAACCTGGGATCTCCAAATGTATCAGTCTCTCCTCAGTACTTCGAGAGAGGCACTGTCGAGAATCATAGAGCCACAGTGACACGCCAAGGCTAGGCCTACAGCTAGTCTTACAGCACAGCTATCCCCGACAGCAGGTTGTTAAAGGGCAGCAAGGCACTCATGCATGAGCACGCAGTTACAAACACACATAAACACTCATGGGGACCACAGAAAGGGAGCCGGACAGAAAGGGAGGGCAGAGAAAGGAGAACCCAAAGTTCCAGGCAGCCCGGGTCATCGGGAAAGAACCACCGGGCTCTGCAGTCCGAGCTTTGAGGGATACGACTGATTCTGGGGGCCACAGGCTGGTCATGGCCCCTTCCACCAGGGGGGATGGAGTGATGAGCCTTCCTGCGTCCCGGGGATAAAGCAGCCCATCTATTCACTCGTGCCTTTTTCTGTTTTTTAGGAAGACTCCATAAAGCCCTCAGTAAGTTCCACTCCTCATCCGTGCCGCAAACCTCCTTATGCTGACGTCTTTGCTTTAGGATGAGTTTCACTTCTTGGGGCAGAAGAGGGGGGCAGGGGTACTTGAGGCCATGGGGGTTGCAGATGTACTGGTTCTCAAAGTCCTCTCTGCTCAAATATTCCCTGTTCCTCTTTCCCATAGAACTGTTTTCTGCTCTCTCCCTGGGAAAGGTTTTACCAGGAAGCCCTCACCTCCCATAGGTGAAGCCACCTGGGAGACCGTTTTCATTCCCTAGGCGTGACATTCCCTTCGGAGGGATCCAAAGCACATGAATCCTCATTAAAGTGAATGTGTGGAGCAGTGTTTTTCCACCGCTTCACATATGAGAACCTCCTTATAACCAAAAAATCTTCAGACATTGACAACATGTCTGTTTTATTTTACACCGAGAAAATATACCTAAGGAAATCAAATGGAAACGGGGTGATCGTTTTAAAGGAACTTACACTTTATTCTTCTCCCACAACATCCTACAAATGTTGACGTTGTCATGGCTTATATGCAGAAGATGTGTTATTGACTCGGTCTGTTGGGAAGTTCTGGTGGACCCAGGAATTGGTTAACCCCCGCCGTGTGGCTGGGGAGCCGTGGCCCGTGGCTGGGAGCCACTGCTGTTGCAAGCCCCGTCACGGGGAAGCGCAGCACACCGCACTGAGATCCCACGTGGGAATGTGGTTGGGATGGGACTGCAGCGCTCTGGGCACGCAGGAGCCCTTGTTCTGATTGGTCCAACTGTTTTTATTCTTCAGAGAAGCTCCGGAGTGAACTGAGTAAGTGTCCTATGCTCTTCTAACTCCGTACCACCTGATCTCCCGTTGAGTCTGTATTTCCAGCGATAGCTCACCCCCTTCTTTCTTCTTTTATAGAGTTGAAAAGAGCGGCAGCGAACTCAGGTGAGGCACACCTTCCCTGCCCTTGGTCCCCACGCCCCAAGAGTTCTCCGTTTTTCTATCTTTTAATTCAAGCATCCCCTTTATGTCTTTCAGGCTGGAGGAGGGCGAGGCTGCACTTCGGTAAGTTACACCAGTCAGGGCATCCACATGTCGGAGCCCCTGGCTCTGGTCCTGTGGAATGCAGACTGTCATTTAAAGCTTTTTAAAATCAAATCTGTTTATCTGCGTATCAAATCTTTAAAAATCTTTGTGATTTTTGGGGTCACATTTAAATTTAAATTTAGACTGGAAAGTCTCCCTCTTTTAGAACACTGATAAATATGGATGTTGATCTTCTTATGGGTTCTCGATGATTTTTGAGATTTATTTTAAGTGTATTGGTTATTTGTATGTTATCTTCATGACTTGTCTGCTCCTGTCCTGTCCTGGCTACTTTTTGATTTGTGAGGATTCTTTCTGTATAAAGTATACTAGTCCTTTGTCTTATTTTTCACAACTTATTTTTCCACTTTTTCATTTTCATTTAACTTTCCTTATGGTATTTTTTTGATGTGTGAGTGTTTTGTTTTTATGTAGTCAAATTTATTCTACTTTTCCTGTGTAGTCCCTTCCATGCTTTCAAGTCTGGGAAGTCCTTCCCATCCAGAGCTGGACCAACAGCCAGTATTCCTGTTTCTTTCCACACACCTGCTACGTCCTTCTTCAAAGATCAGTTTTCTTGGGGGGCAGTGACTGAGATTCTCAGAGAAGAGAATGCGTGAGGCTCGTGCTCTCACAGTGCAGACCAAAAAAGCTTTTGTAGTTTTATTCTAAAAGATTTGCACATCTCTTTTCATTTTATTCTTAAGTAGTTGGCATTTTTTTTTTTTTGCTGCTATTTTAATGAGACCTATTATTTTCACTGCTTTGTAGTCCTTATCAATTTTCCGGCTGCTCATCCCCCTTCTGTTCACACGGCTTCCTTCAGGCAGGTCCAATAGAGTTGATGAGTTGGCACTTGAGAGAACACCAGATCACCTTGGTTCAAGGTGATCTTCCGACACTCATGGTCTGGCTCACCCCCACCGCCTTGACTGAGTACGGGTTTCACGGGTTCGCTCTCCAAGAAGAGCCTGTCTTCTGTACTTGGGGAAGGGGGGAGACTCACTGTGACCCTCGTAATCCACAATTTTAAAGAAGAATCCTTCTCTCTATATTACCATTTAAAAATAATAAGTGTAAGCAATGATTTTAACTACCAAAACGGGCATCACACACTCACTGTGTGAACTAGGCACCATCTCATGCATTAGCTCATCAAATTTGTACAAATTTGCCCCCACTCCCATTTTACAGAGGAAGGAACTGAAGTTGGGAGATAAATAACAAGCCCAAGGTCACATAACCAGCAAGTGGCAGAGCTGGGACTCACAGTCTAGCTGGCTACTGGGTCTAACATCGAAGCCTGTGTTTATTGTCATACATTAGATTCCTTGGGACCTTCGAAGACAAAGGCAGTGTTTCCTAAGGATTAAGGCAGCTTCACAGACAGATGAAATACTTTGTCCTCCTTCAACTTAATACACTGCCAGTAGATCTAGGAGACTGGAAGACAGTTTTCTTTGGCTCCCTTGCATACAGGGGAGGGGGAACCATGAATTCAAATAGGCCAACGACAGTGGTCACAGACCTAGAGATTATCTTTCCCTCCAAATTTACCCAAAGATCCCCAAAGACCTTGCCTTCCCCAGCCTCACCTGTCTGTGACTCTCTGTAGTGGCAGTGACCCTGGACCCGGACACAGCACATCCCAAACTCATCCTGTCTGAGGACCAGAGATGTGTGAAGCTTGGAGACAGAAGGCAGCCTGTGCCCGATGGCCCCCAGAGATTTGACTTTGTCGTCAGCGTCCTGGGTGCTGAGTACTTCACGGCGGGCTGTCACTACTGGGAGGTGGACGTGGGAAACAAGACCAAATGGGCCCTGGGGGTGTGTAGTGAGTCTGTGAGCAGGAAGGGGAAGGTCACTGCCACGCCCGCCAACGGACACTGGCTTGTCCGCCAGAGTAGCGAGAAGGAGTACGAAGCTCTCACATCCCCGCAGACCACCCTGCGCCTCAAGGAGCCCCCGCGGTGCGTGGGAATTTTCCTGGACTATGAAGCAGGCATCATTTCCTTCTACAATGTGACCAGCAGAACCCACATCTTTACGTTCACCCATACTTTCTCTGGCCCCCTTCGCCCTTTCTTTGAGCCTTGCCTTCATGATGGAGGGAAAAATACAGCACCTCTAATCATCTGCTCGGAACTCCAGAAATCAGAGCCATCAGCTGGCTGCGAGCCAGAAGAAAAAGGCCACGCAAACGGAGACGTGGCCATGAACGTGGACCCTTCCTTATTCCCCCCTCAGGCACCAGAGCTTTTTCCACCCGGGGATATGATCCTGCCCTGGCCCTCTGACCTTGCCCCAGCCCTTCAGGGGCTCAAGGTTCCTTCTTTTTAGGGCCATTCTTCATTACCTGCTCCCCTGATGGCCCAGCGCCCTGCCCTGGATTTCAGTCTGCTGGCCCAATGCCTGACTCCGAAACATCCCATCTCCTTTCCCCAGATCTAGACCTTGTGATTTTGATTCAAACCACCTTTCACCCAGGACTCAGTTCTAAACTCTGTCATCCTTCTGGGGACTTGAAAGTTCCCATTGCTCAGGAAGAATTCTTGAAAACCAAACGAACCATCAGATTAGGTTTAGGTGATGATGGTGAATGTGTGTCACCAAGATACAGGGGTTCTCTGCTCGAGGACCTGTTTAGAAGAACTTCACCCTGCCTCATCCTGCACTTGACCTTTTAGTCCTGAAGTTATGGTGCCTAGTCCCTGACTTCTCTCTTGTCCCCTCCAGAATGGCTTTTTCCCTTCTCAGTGCAGACCTCTAGCTCCCAAATCCAGCTTTTTAAGAGTAAACATGTTTTGGGTCACATGCTCTTCCTTCTTTCTCCTGGAATATTGGGCGGGGAAGCTGGAGGGATAGAACATGCTATCCCTTTGTGTGTCCTTGGTGCTTGTTTACAGTGTAGTTTCCTGACATCTCGAGCTAACCTACACGTTTTCAAAGCTGACTTACCCACTGATGCTCACCAGGTGCTGGGATTTCAAACGTGGTAGCCACAATCCTGAAAAGCCTCAAGAGCGCAGTCAGGGAGCTGGGATTCACAGCTGCAGACGCGCAGCCCATCTGTGCGTGGCCTTGGACAGACAGCCATGGATGAGTCCGTCTGTTCCCCTGGCCCTTTCAAATCTCCTCCTGGGATTTAGAGAAGTCCAGCCAGAAAAGCAGCAGTTTTAACCAACAACACAGAGGCTTTTATTTTGTTTGTTTTCCATAAGACCATTACCCTAGAGGACTTGCCTATTTGTGTAGCAAACAGCCTTCTACGTCAGAGTACTGATTTCGAACAGGAAGTCGGTAGCTCATGTCTGAGGTTAAAATCATGAACCTCATTTTTTGGCGTGGATTGCAGAAAGAAGCCTACTCACTTTCAAGTCATTCCACATACGTGATCGGGCCTCTTTGTGGAGATACTGGCTGATACCAGTTTGTAGATGAGAACACAGTTCTACCCAACAGAAACGGGATCTTTCTGTCGGAAGTTCTGTTAGTGCTTGTAATAGTTAGGGTCCTCCGGGGCAGTGTGTATTTGTTATATTTATATGTATAAAGAGATTTATTATAAGGAATTGGCTCACATGACTTTGGAGGCTGGCATGTCCCAAGATCTGCAGGGTTAGTCAGCAAGCTGCAGACTCAGGGGAGCCAATGGCGTAGTTCCAGTTTGAAGGCTGACAGGCTTGAGACCCAGGAAGATTCAGTATTTCCACTGGAGTCTGAAGATAGGGGGAAAAAAAAAAAGTCGATGTCCCAGGCTAAAGACTGTCGGGCAGGAAGAATTCTCTCGTACTAGGGGGAGGGTTGCTTTTTGGTTCTATTCAGACCTTCAACCGATTGGATGGGGCCCACCCATGATAGGGAGAGCAATCTACTTTATTCATTCTACCAATTTAAATGTTAATCTCATCCAAAAACACCCTCACAGGAACAGAATAATGTTTGACCAAATGTCTGGGCACCCTGTAGCCTGGTCAAGTTGATATATAAATTTAACTCTCACAATTAATGGGTGAAAGTTTTTGTTTGCTTTTGTACAGTTCTTAAATAAAAGTTTGATATTTGTTGTGTGGCATGATGTTATTTTTATCATGAATGAGCGTTGTGGGGAGAGGCTTTGCACTGATAATAGGAAAACACCTTATGGGATTGGTTTTTGAACAGCCTTGAACCTACCCAAGCAAGCTTTAACCACAGTTAGAAATAAAGCCACAGTTTTATTTCTGATCTGCCTTCTCGGTATTTTATTTATATCAATTCACAAGCAATAGTGTATGTGGGGGTGTATTTACATTTTATTCATTCATACTCCGTTTCAAACATACTTTCCTGAATATCTTAATCTTAAACTAATTCCCATTGTTTGCACTGGCTGCACCCAAGAAAATTTACCAGCAGGAAAGAGAACTGGTTATTTGTGGAAGCAGAAGCTTTAACTCATTTAATCCTTTAAACAATTCTGCCAGGGGTTTTAAGGGGAAGGAAAATGGTGCTCCAAATGGCTAGGCGGTAGAACTGGGATTATAAATCTAGTTTATCTAGCTCTGAAGATAATATTCTTTGCTCTTTGCACTGAAATACTGTGCAGATATGAGAATATTCTATTAGACGACTTCTTCATAAAACTTGAAAACAAACAAACAAACCCTCATCCTGGCTATACCTTGGGAGTCTTATTGTGCCGGCTTGATGAATGACAGTCAGGTTTCTCCAGGTAGGACCCGGAAAATCCATGTGCAGGAGCGCTGGGAGACCCAGAGGCAGCTCCTCATACAGGGAACGTTTAGATTCTCTGACAAACGGATGGGGTTAGTTGATCTTTAATCTCCCGTCTAGTTCTACAATCCTTTAACTTTAAATTACAAACCTCGAGTAAAGCGCGGGACTCAAGACTTCACGGGATATCTACAGGACCGTCAAATGCCACCAACTCAAAGCAAAGAAGAAACTGAGTTTACGATCCCTTGGAGGTCATGCAGGTTAGCTCTACGTATTCTACTACTGGCCACACCGGTGGCCCCCGCACGTTGGGCTTTTAACGCGTGAACGTGGAAGGAAATCCGAGGACCTTGGAAGGGAACTCGGTCTCCGCAGCTCAGTTCTAAACTTGGCAAATTCCTTCTCCGAGTCTGTGCGCTTCCTCAGGACTACAACTCCCAGCAGGCCTTGCCCGAGGCCAAAGCTTATTGGCGAGCCAGCCTGTGTTTCTTGCGTTGTGGCAGCCAGTACAGCCAGTGGGAAGGAAGGGCCCCCCTTAGGAACCAATCCTGGAGAGGTAGGGCGGGTCCTCTCTGGGTTCCGGCTCCGGCTCCTCCCCCGGCCCACCGAGGCGGCGCTGTCCCTGACGGAGCGGCGGGAGCGAGGTGGGTCCGGGTTGGGCCCGAGGTCGCGGGGGGAGGCGGACGCGGCTTCGCGGGTAACTCTGAGCATGGCCCCCTCCCTTCCTCCGGGGTGTTAGAGGCCGTGGCTTTGCTCCCTGGACCCGGTGGGGAGCAAATGAGACCCGGTGGTCCCCTCGCCCCGACCCCTGGGCCCGCGCCGCCAGGCGGCTGCCCCAGCCCCTCCCCACAGGCCCTCCTGTTGGCCTTTCAGTCCAGCACCCCCTGCACCGACCATACTTTGGGGGACAGCCCCTCCCCCTCTCCCACCCCGCCCTCCCAAGCCGTCCGGCTTCTCAAAACCCAGACCTATGCTCTAGGGCGCGCGTATCCTCGACTCCGCCATAGGCTTCTCCCCGCTGCTCACAACCCAGCCTCTCGGGCCCCGGTCTCCTTTGATTGCAGCCTGTGCCTCCTCTCCCCTGCCCCTCTCCTCCGGACCTTCTAACCCTTTGGCTCCCCTCTTGTCTGACCCGTTAGGCAGCCACCCGGTACAGTTCCCTGTTCTTCAACACCTTGTCCCTGGTCTTTCTAAGCTCCTCTCTCCGCATCATCCCCCACCCCTACTCCTTGACTTGACCCTAAAGACCCCGAACTTTGGCTCTTCATACGACTTTTCAGCTTGGCCCCTTCACTTTAACCCAGGCCCTTGACCTTCAGCATCTGTGATCACCAGCCCTATCTTCTTGGCTCTTCCTTCTTAGCCCTGGCCGCTTCTCCACTGCCCCAGTCCCTTCCACCCTCGGGTCCTGTACCTCTGAGCCTCATGGGAAGGCGAGCCGGATGGGCCCTTCTCTCCCAAATCTTTGCAATGTGCATCTGTACTTGACCTGCCACTGTGTTCTAGGTAGACAGTAGGCTCCCCGTCTCTGCAAGTTCCAATCTTGCTCACCCATCTTGCAAGTCCTAACACAGATACCGCCTTTTCCATGCTCCCTGATCTCTTCAGGGAGACAGGCCTGTGTCATCTGAAGTCCCCTGGGCACTGTTCTTATGCCTTCCTCCTTCCCTTCCCGCTGCCCCTGCCCCCCAGGCTCCCATCTCCCTTCCCCCCTCCCTCCCTGTTTTCCTCCCTCCTTCCCATTGCTAGTGTCATGCCTAAAAGCACTGGCTTTGGAGTGGTGGGCATAGGTCCCAGTTCTGCCACTCACTTGCTGTGTGCCCTGGGGCAAGTTACAATTTCTCTGAGCCTCAGTTTCCTCATCTCCAAAACAAGCTGTGATAATGAAATGACGTGATTTGCATATAGTGTTCAGTCCAGGGCTTAGCACTTAGTATGAGCTTCAGAAATGTGTATTATTTTTGGTTCCTGTATAGTATGCTGGGTGCTGTGTGAGGCATTGAGGAGTGGATACACAGGTGACTAAGGCACAGTTCCTGACCCCCCCAGAACTGAACCCTCTACACTGTATGCCAGTTTCTGGAGTTCATGGCCTATTGCCCTGTGCTGTGCCATAACTGAGGGTAGTGACCATAATCCTAAATCTTTTTGCTGTTATTTTGATCCAGCATTCAGTCCCGAGTAGAAGCACAGCCTGGTATATTGCGGGTTCTTAGAATAGAGGCTTGGATGTGCGTGGGTCCAGGTAGCCCCTGCATGGAGGGAGGAACTGGAGCCCTTGCTGGGGTGGGCAGGGCTGGGGATTGAATTCAGATCATATCCATTGACTCATACCTTCAGAAAACATTTGAGCAGTGCCTCATGCTGGGGAGAGATTGCCAAGATGACCCAGTCTCTGCCCTCAAATTGCTTATAAACTGCTAGTGGAAACAGAAATGTTAAAAGATCATTGCAAATCAGTGTAAAAGCAAGTGTGTACAGGATTCTATGGGTGTGTAAAGGTGGAAGAGTAGGCAGATTCCTGAGGAACAGTGGGTGAGACAGACACAAGTAAGCATGACATGGGTTCTGGAGACAGGCCCGGCCTTCACTCAGCTCATTCAACGACTGTTTATTAAGGATCTACTATATGTGACTGTCAGTACTTGAGGAGTTTGGGTTACATTAGAAAACAAAGACCCTGTCCCTCATGGGACTTAGTTTTAGCAGGGGGAGGCAGACACTAAATAAGAGGCATAGGAAATAAATAGAATGTTAGCAGGTGAGAAGTGCTGTGGGGTATGGGGACTGGGAGTGTGGGAATGGGGTTGTGATTTTTAAAAGGATTGTCAGGAGACAGTAAGTATCGGAATAAATTGTTTCTAATGTTTACTTGCATTTTTGAGAGTGAAACAAGCCTCCTTCACATCTCTTAACTAGATTCTTCAAGAAACACTCTCTAACAGGGATTGGTAAACTGTAGTTCACCTCTCTTTGTCTTAAATAAAGTTTTATTGGAACACAGCCACGCTTGTTCCTTTATGTATTATCCGTGGCTGCTTTTATGATACGAGAACAGAGTTGAGTGGTTGCAACAGAGATCCTATGGTCCCAAATATTTACTGAATATTTACTGTCTGGCTCTTTCCAGAAAAATTTGCTGGCCTCCACTCAAAGATTTGAGGCTCTGTCTGTATCTCACATTTTAGATTATATAGAACCTCACACGATTTTTTTTCTTGTACGGTTATTATTTATTTATTTATTTATTTAAAGATTTTATTTATTTTGGCAGAGATAGAGACAGCCAGCGAGAGAGGGAACACAAGCAGGGGGAGTGGGAGAGGAAGAAGCAGGCTCCCAGTGGAGGAGCCTGATGTGGGGCTCGATCCCAGAACGCCGGGATCACGCCCTAAGCCGAAGGCAGCCGCTTAATGACTGTGCAACCCAGGCACCCCCTCTTGTACTGTTTTTTAATTAAAAAAATTTTTTTTTCTTTCCTAACAAGATCACATAAGGAATCTTATTTCATTCTTGTAATCTGTGCAGGGCTGGGATACAGTGTCCTCTACCATGGTCGTGGTAGCTGTCATTGCGGCGTCACTCGTGCCCGCCACACAGCACCCTGAGCACACTGGAGGCATCCGCCCCGCCGGGGTTCTGCAGTATAGGCGGGTGTCGGGGTGTTAGCGATGTGGAAGTTGAGGCTCAGAGCGCTTGAATAATTTGCACAGTTCTGTAGTGTATGTCACCATCGGGATCCAGCCCTAAATGGAGTCAGTGCCCCTTCCGTGACTGCTGTTGTGTGTTGAGAGACATTTGCTGACTTGAAGGAATTCTGTCATTTTCTCCCCCCGCTGTCCTGTCACAGCCTGTGCTTCCGCCCCTCGTCCCTTGCTCCTGTCACTGCACGGTGTCTGCACCAGCCCGCTGGGCCTTCCTAAGTGCCACTGTTGCTTTAGGGCCCAGAGGAAACACCACACGCGGCAGAAGTACTTGTCCCCTCGTTGCCTGTCCCGGGCTGTAGGAATTCAGAGTGTGTAGCCCAGTGAGCATTTATTGATGTTTGCCTAAGTTGGCAGTGTGTATGTGTAGCTGTGTGCGTGGGAGAGAATGTGGTTTGTGTCTGTGTGTCTCTGTAGGTGGCATGTGAGTGTGTGGGGGCTGTGTATGTGTGTGTGATTTTGTGTGGGGTGCGAATATAGCTGTATGTGTGATTGTGTAGCTACGTACGTGGCTATATGTTTGGGAGGGCCATGTATGTATATGTGATGGGTGTGGCTGTATGTGGCTATAGGTGTATGTGAGTGTGTGTCACGTGTGTGTCTGTGTGGCTATGTATGTGTGACTATGTGGTATGTGTGTATAGTGTGAGAATATGATTTGAGTGTGGCTGGTATGTGAGTACAGCTGAGTGTTTGGTGTGAGTGTGTATGCGTGTATGTGTGTGTGACATGGTGTCTGTGGTATTGGAGAGTGGAAGTGGGCATTGACCAGTCAGATAGGCCAGGCCCTGCAGTAGGTCTCGGAGGGCCCCGACATTCACCCTTAGTTGCTAGGCCAGGCTCTGGTCTGGGGAAGGGAAGGCTGGTGGAACGTTTAAGAGAATTCACAGCTGGGCCTTTAAACAACTGGCAGAGCCTCCAGAATGAGAGGTTCTGTTCATTTTGAAAGCAGGCAAATGGATACTTTTAAGGAAGGTTTTTCAAAAGAGATTAAACGCAAAAGGAGTTTCCGTTAGCTTGGAGTTAGGCAGGGAAATGGAATTGTCCCCAACTGGAAGTTCCTTCACCTGCACACAGATTAGGGTCTAGCTGTCATTGCTTAGTGGCATTAAGAAGAGTGACATTATTCACATGGCACAACCAGCTGTTGGGAGTGGACAAAAGTGATGCCTTTTCACTCTGATGGGTACCTTTAAATATCTGTGGCAGTTTGTCACTTGAGAGTTGTTAAGTAAAGGCATTCTCTCTAAGTATTCCCGTTAGTTGAGGTTATTTCTGATGGATGGTTGCATGGGGAAGGTGTACACCCCTTCGGCCAGAACCAGGGTTCCCTGTGGTCGAGCCTGACCCCAGGAATAAAGATGTTGGCCATTTGTGTCATTCTCAGGGTTCAGAAATGGGCAGTGAAAAGGAGCAGAGTCCAGAGCAGCACCTGCCCGAGGAAGGGGAATGGGGGAAGCCCTGGAGAGCGGATGACTCAGAGGGTTTTCAGATCCCAGATGGGGAGAAAGAGCACGGGCAAGAGAGCCCAAAAGAGGGTCCGCAAGAGATCCATCCCAAAAAGCCATGGCAGAAAGTCACTGTCCCCGCTGGAGAGCCCGGGGGCCCCGTGGCTCACCTGAGGCCTGAGACCGACGAGAAGCCCTTCATCTGTGCCCAGTGTGGGAAAACCTTCAATAACACCTCCAACCTGAGAACACACCAGCGCATCCACACCGGCGAGAAGCCTTACAAGTGCTCGGAATGCGGCAAGAGCTTCTCGAGAAGCTCTAACCGCATCCGGCACGAGCGGATCCACCTGGAAGAGAAGCACTACAAATGTCCCAAGTGTCAGGAGAGCTTTCGGCGGCGCTCGGACCTCACCACGCACCAGCAAGACCACCTGGGCAAGCGGCCGTACCGCTGTGACATCTGTGGCAAGAGCTTCAGCCAGAGCGCCACGCTGGCCGTGCACCGCCGGACCCACCTGGAGCCCGCGCCCTACATATGCTGTGAGTGCGGGAAGAGCTTCAGCAACAGCTCCAGCTTTGGCGTGCACCACCGCACGCACACAGGCGAGAGGCCCTACGAGTGCGCTGAGTGCGGGCGGACCTTCAGCGACATCTCCAACTTTGGAGCACACCAGAGGACCCACAGAGGGGAGAAGCCCTACTGGTGCACTCTGTGCGGGAAACACTTCTCCCGGAGCTCAAACCTCATCCGCCACCAGAAAACGCACATGGGAGAGCAGGCTGGGAAAGACTCCAGCTGAAGGACAATGAGGGACAGAGGCGGAGAGACCCAGCCTAGGGTAGGAACATCTGTAGGGTCTGCTGCCGCCCCCCCGACCTCAAGCCCCTCATCCCACTTGGGAGAATGGTTTCCTGTTGCCTCTGAAGCCAGGATCTCCGGGAAGTCCCGAGAAGGGACTCGAATAAAAATCCTGCTGCTTTCCAGGCCAATTTCTTGCCTTGGAAAGTTTGGAGGATCCAGTCTTGGCTTCATCTCCTTGGGATGAAACAGAAGTAGGGTAGGCTTAGCACATGCTCGTGTCATTAGGGCCACCATCCCCTGGCCTTTGAGGAAGTACCTGTGAGGTGGGCATCACCGTCTGAAGGTCCTCCAAATCGTATACGAACTGCTTAGGGCATATTGTGGGGGCCATCGGTTCCCATCTGCTGTGCCCTGCCTGCGCTGGGAGGAACGGCCTTCCCGATGGAAGGGCCTCCTTGGCCTGGAGAAGAGGTCTGGTCCTGCCTTAGGAACGAAAGGGAAGCCCTCAGGGAGCCACGATCCAGGGACCTTCACAGTCCTCCATGTTTGTGACTTGTTCCCCCACCCTCACCTGCATCTGTTCCCAGAGTGATTAGCAGTAAAACCCTGCAATGAAAAGGACCTGTGTACTTATTTGGGGCATCAAGGAAGTGGGAGCTGGGGAGCTGGTCGCCCTGCAGCCTCTCTGGAAGGAGAATGGGTGGCTGCTCTGAAAAGCAGAGGAAAGCAGGCTGAGTCTCTGGGGCCTTTGAGGAGGAGGACAGGAGGAAAGACAGGAGGAAAGGAACAGGAAGACAGGAGGAAAGGAAGGGACAGTAACCGACATCCACATCTGCTCTAGATTCTACAGGTGTCATTTACATCTTTGTCTCCGTGAGCGGGCACAGCAGCCCTCGGGAATCAGATGAGGACACACGTGAGGAGAAGTCAAGTCACGCAGCAGGGGTGTGGTGGAGCCAGAGTTCACACTTGGGCCTCCCTTGATTCTGAGCTGATGCTCTTCCCATTGCTTGTACCCTGTGGCTTCGGAAGGGGGAGCCACTTAGGGGCTGGCCTGGGACCAAGTGAGTCCCTGGAAGTGGGAGCTGGGTTGGCCTCTGGATGTGGCCCTGGACCATTTGCTCCGTGGGAAGTCAGTGCCGCGTCTGAGAACCTTTTCTCCTGTAGATTCCTGATTGACACTTGTGCTTCGGAAAAATGATCGTGTCAGGGAGTAGGGGGTGAGGGCTGGGATGAACCCATAATGGGAGTCTATGCCTTTAATGGCAATAATTTAGTTCCCAGGGCTGGGACAGTTTGGCAGGGGTCCTTCCAGCTTCCTGCCCTCCTGGTTTAGGCCTGGCTCCACGAGCAGATTTCAGTGTTTTCTGCCGGGCAGTTTAATGTTCACCCAGATTTCCTCCCTACAAATACAGAAGACCCTCTCTACATCTCTTGCCAATCAGGTCGTGCTCTTCCAGAGTGAGGGGCCTTCTTCATTGTAGCTAATTGCCAGAATATGACTCTGACACCACCCATAACCTAAGCTATCATATGGGATCCTGCCACCCACCCAGGGAGGGATGTGCTAGGAGCGTCATACACATCATGTTGAATTCTCACGTAACCCGGGAAGTAAGAATTACCCCCATAGGACAGTTGGAGAAACAGGCTGACAGAAAGCGACTCACCCGAGATTACTTGGCAAGTAAATGGCAGGGTCAGGAACTGAACCTATTTCTGCCTAAATCCAAAGCCTGTATTTTTTCCAGCTATCAAAGACTTCCCAAACAATTCCTTGACATACGTAGGACACTGCAGTTTACAAAGCACTTTTTAAAAAAGCTTTTATTTTATTTTATTTTTTTTTAAAGATTTTATTTATTTATTTGACAGAGAGAGAGACAGCTAGCGAGAGAGGGAACACAAGCAGGGGGAGTGGGAGAGGAAGAAGCAGGCTCATAGCAGAGGAGCCTGATGTGGGGCTCGAACCCATAACGCTGGGATCACGCCCTGAGCCGAAGGCAGACGCTTAACCGCTGTGCCACCCAGGCGCCCCAAAAAGCTTTTATTTTAATGACCCAGTGCTCATCACAAGTGCACTCTTTAATCTGCTTAACCTGTTTCGTCCGTCCCCCCACCCGCCACCTCCCCTCTGGTAGCCGGCTTTTGTCTGTAGTTAAGAGTCTCTTTCTTGCTTTGTCTCTCCCTTTTCTTTCCCCTTTGCTCATCTGTTTGGTTTCTTAAATTCCACATATGAGTGAAATCGTGGTATTTGTCTTTCTCCGATTGACTTATTTCACTTAGCATTATCCTCTCTAGCTCCATCCATGTTGTTGCAT
The DNA here is from genome assembly GCF_002007445.2 of Ailuropoda melanoleuca. NCBI lineage: Eukaryota > Metazoa > Chordata > Mammalia > Carnivora > Ursidae > Ailuropoda > Ailuropoda melanoleuca. Next base: position 19,362,842 of record NC_048219.1, read on the forward strand.
ATGGCAAGATTTCATTCTTTTTTATGGTTTACTAATATTCCATTGTATGTATACACCACATCTTTATCCATTCATCAATTGATGGGCACGTGGGCTGTTTCCATAATTTGGCTGTTGTAAATAATGCTGCTATAAACATAGGGATGCATGTATCCCTTTGAATTAATGTTTCTGTATTCTACAAAGCACTTTTATACGTACACATTTTCCTGCTCCTTGAAAAACTACATACAGATATTTTAAACATATAGTGACCCAAACTTGCCTGTATGAATTGGCACGCTCCCTAATAGTTAAAGTTGCCATCAGACAACACTGAGCACCAGTGCTCATACATCTATTATCTCTGAACTCCATAATTATCCCATAAGGTGGTAGTATCCCCATTTTTGAGAGAAGACAAATCTGAGAGGTTCAATGACCTAACCTAATGGTTAAGCTGGGATTCAAATCAGGTATGTAGGATTCCAAGGCCACAATCTTCATTATACCCAATACCAAGTTAGGCCTACTAGTCCGCTGTCTGGGGAGCTTGATATCATCCTTCCAGACCTGGAGACTTAGTGACAATTGCTGTGACTTTCTGGGAGTCTCTGCTGCCAGGAAGACCCAGGACCAATGTACTAGGGACTTGTTTGATCTCGGGAATGACTTGCTGGCCGATCTCACTTGCCCCTTTTTGATCCAAGTTCATAGGCTAGGGTTTCTATGTTGGTCCAGACCTTTGAGTCCCGACTAGTCCACTTAGTCACTCTCTGACTTCCTTTTTTGTTAACCTCCCTAATTTCCTCTTTCATTCTCTTCATCTTCCGAGGGCAGGAGATTGGCACGCAAACCCAGAGGCGCAGTGCAAGATGATAGGTGTCATTACGGTTGTTCCCAGGGTGCTCAGGGAGCCCAGGGGAGGGCCCTAAACTGGCCTGTACTGGACACTGGGGTCCAAAACTGAATAAGACAGCCCTTCCTGCAGGACACTCAGAAGAAGACAAACTCCTCAGAACAGGGTGTTGGAAGATCACAGGTGAGAATGGCTAACTCTTTGCAGGGAAGGAGAAGGTGAGACGATGATTGAGCCTGGTCTTGAGTGAGTAGGTGTTTAGTAGGCAAAGAAGAAGGTTATTTCAGATGGAAGGGAAGGCTTGGTGTTTTAAGGAACACTGAAACACTTGATGTAATCAGAGTGTCCTGTGAGGAGGAGATGAAGCTGGTAGGTAGTCAGGGACCAGATTATGAAGGGTGTTGGATGCCAGGGTAAAGAATTTTGGACTGTAGACAACAGAATTTTCAAGCCGGGGAATGGCATGATCATTCAGGCTAGTGTGGAGGATGAACTAAAGGGGGGTTAGGTAAGTTGGAAATATGCCAAGCGCTGTTTGGGGCCCTCCTGACCCCAGAGAACTCTGTATGTTTGCCTCAGAGCCTTGCCAGTTCCACAGAATGGGAAAGTCCAAACCTTCCAAACAATTTCTGCAGATCCCTGAGATTCATACTCTCATGGTCTCCTCTTGCCTGAGGTTCCTAGGAGTGTACAAGCCGCTGTTTTGTCCCTGTCAGCCCTGTCACAGAACTAAGCACCTTCATTGGCTTCCCCAAGAAATTCTGCCATACCAAGCATTCTGTAAGTTTAGAATCATTTTGAGAGACTGGAAGTCTTGGGGAGGGGCTCCCATCATGGCATATACCTAGCTTCCTCTCTTCCCTCCTATTGCTGCCCCATCCTCTCCCAGCTGCCCTAGAAACTGCAGATTCTTTTAGTCTATTATAAAGATTTTATTTATTTATTTATTTATTTATTTATTTATTTATTTATTTATTTATTTGAGAGAGAGAGAGAGCAGGGGAAGGAGCAGAGGGGAGGGAGACAGAGGAGGGGAAAGAATCTCAAGCAGACTCCATGCTTTAGACCAACATGGAGCTTGATCTCAGGATGCTGAGATCATGACCTGAGTCGAAACCAAGAGTTGGGCACTTAATTGACTGAGCCACCCAGGTGCTCCATCTTTTTACTCTATTATAAAAAGCTGTTTGGTTTTCCTCAGCTTCTGATGCCAGTTTGCATACACAAACACATCAAGGAGCTCAGCAGAACAAAGGCCCCACCATTTAACAACATACCTTATAAAGCAGTTGTAAAAATAAACCAATAAATACCTTTGGAGAGTCACAAAGTATGTAAGCATATTAAAGGTTTAAGACTCTAGTCTGAGCAAAAGTGACTGTTTCCCTTTCCTTCTGAGACTCCACTAAAATAACAAAAGGAATCGAAACATAACAGCAAAGAAAATGGCAGGGAAGAGGGGTGGCAGGTGCGGAGACTTCAGCAGTTTCTAAAACTAGATGACACACACTGATGACTCGGCAGAGTGGAGGAGCCACAGCCCAGAATTCAGGCGATGGAAGTGAGAGCCAGTCTTCCTGGCAAAACCACAGAGAGGCTCCGAGTTCATGGCTGGCAGATGACAGACTGATGACAGACATGAAAAGTGGGTCTAAAAACTGCAGAGTTTGTAGAAGGTCTGTCTGGGCAGCTGCACCAGTCACTTTACTCTTGTCTCCAGAGTGGAGAGTAACTGATGCTTACCTCCAGACAAAAATAAAACACACAATAGCAGGACCCCAGAAGGCTCATTCTATAGAAATTCAATAAATCTCGAGAAATCTGGTATGTTTAGTAGAGCATTGATATCCCAGAATAAAACTTTTGTCATCGTGACATTTACAAACCCTCTTCCCACCTCATCCTCCAACAATGACCCGTCCACTCACACTACAGAAAAGCCTTCCAGAAGACTCCACTCAGCTTTCCTGTTCAGGAGGGTGACCTTTCAGGGAAACATACAGCAACAGAGGAAATACACAGCAACAGAGGGAACCAACTCAATTACTGAGATGAATCAACTTGGTCTGTTATTCCATAAACAGTCAATGAGGAACATCAGAGTTAAGAAGACAGCTAGAAGCATGAAAGAGAGAGACAAGGTAAATAGAATAAGCGACTCCAGACAACAGAAAGTTATAATGGAGCAGCAGAATCTTTAAAAATTCTAATTATATCCCCAGGAAGATCTGGGAAGACACTACCTCCATAAAACAAGAAAGGTTGCTAGTGGAAAGAACAGTTGGAAGATAGGAAGTAGCTTTTGGAAATTAAACACATGACAGCTAAAATAAGATACTCAAGAGACCGCTCGGAAGAGAAAATCAAGAAAAGCCCCTACAACGTAGAGCAAAAATACAGATAAGGAAAGAAGAAATAAATCACATAGAAAGTTCTTTTGCTGAGGACTGCTGGTCATCCTCCAAAATCTGTTCTCTCATTTTGTTGGAGCACTGAACTAACCATTTCCCAGCCTCCTTTGCAGTTAGGTATAGTCATATAACTTAAGTTCTTGTCATTGGAAGATGAGCAGAAATGATATGTGTCATTTCTGTGCTTAGACTTCAGGAAAGCAGACATGTCTTCCCCTCATTTTCTTCCTCCCTTTCACTTGTTGTAACCTGTGGGAGCCCAGCTCTGACAGTTGCAGACAAGGTAGTGCCCTAGTGTCAATTTGCCAGATAAAACACAGGACACCCAATTAAATGTGAATTTTGTAGGTAAACAATGAACAATTTTTTAGTATTATTATAATTATGTCCTAGATATTGTATCCTAGTGGGTGGCAGGGCAACGGGATAAAAGGAAGTGTGTTCTTGAACTTAGCGTGCAGCAGTGCTGTCCCACTCACGTGCCTGGATGCTTCACAACTATTAATGAGAGAGAAACAGATTTTTCTGTACTCCAAGCCATTGCTTTGTTGGGTCTCTCTCTCAGTCTCTCTCTCTCTCTCTCTTTTTTTTTTTTTACAGCAACTTAACCTTTTACCCGAACACTTAGAGGTGAGTATCTGCCATAACAAGACTGTGGCATATCTTATTACAGATGGTGTCTTACATTGCCATTGGTCATTCCCCACCCCCACATTTCAACATCTCCCAAATTGGAATATGTCCAATAATTGATGCTAGTTTAGATTCAGTGAAATACCACATTATAAGAAGGAGATGAGGCAGCGATGTCACCAAGATGATGGACTAGGAAGTCTCAGCCTTTACTGCCCAACAGAGACAGCGACTTAACAACAAAATATGGACCAAAATACCTTTATGAGAACTCCAGATACCTATAGCTAGGAGAGCTCAGCGCAGGGAGTTCTTCCCGGGGTGGGGGGTGGAGGGTGGTAAGAAAGGCAGGGGAAGAATGAACCATGTATCCAATTTTCTGGATTTTCTGAAGGCTGCCCAAGGAACTGGTTTTTATCTTACTTGATTTGGGGTACTTGTGGGGAAACAAAATAGTTTTGATGCCTCTGAGTACAAAGTACTTTGGCTGTCACTGAGCACAGCATACACTTTTGGATGTCACTGAGTGGGGTGGCATCGTGCTGTAACACCAGAGAACCTGCAGTACCATTAATAGGCACCAGAGGGAGCAAGAGATATATGAACGCCTGAAAAAAAGAAACTAGCAAACCTCTAATTGGGAAATTAGAGCATAAGCTCAGAGAAATTGCATCCACTAAAAAAAGTTTTCAGAAATCCCAGAATCTCTAGCCAGTCTGATTATTAAAGGTTTTCCCCTATTGGAAGCCAGTCTGTACAAAAATCAGGAAAATAATACATGAACAAAATGAGAATATCAAGAAAGAGAAACTATAGAAAAAGAACCAAACAGTGGCTCCTGGGTGGCTTAGTCAGTTAAGCATCCGACTTGATTTCAGCTCAGGTCATGATCCCGGGGTCGTGAGATCAAGCCCTGCATCAGGCTCTGTGCTGAGTGTGGAGCCTGCTTGGGATTTTCTCTCTCTCTCTACCACTCCCCCTGATTTGTGCTCACTAGCTCTCTCTCTCAAATAAATTAATTAAGGAAAAAAAGAACCAAACAAATTCCAGAGCTGAAGAATACAATAGCTGAGCTGAAAAATTCATTAGGGGGGTTTGACAACATACTTAACCAAACAGGAAAGAATCAGTGAACTCAAAGACCGGTTATTTGAGATTATTGTGTCAGAGGAACAAAAACTGACAAGAATGAAGAAAAGTGAAGAAAGCCTAAGGGATTTATAGGGTATCACAAAGCCAACCAATGTGTGCATTATCGAAGTTCCAGAAGGAGATGAGAGAGAAAGGGGCAGAGCACTTAAAGAAGTAATGACAAAGGACATACAATTTCAGACACTCCATAGACTCTAAGTATGATGACTCCAAGGAGGCTCACGTCAATACAAATTATAATCAAACTGTCAAAAGTCAAAGACAGAGTCTTGAAAAGCAGCAAGAGAAAAGCAACTCACTACAGACAAGGGAGCTCCCATAAGATTACTGCTGTATTCTCAGCAGAGGCCTTACAGGCCAGATGTGAGCAAGATAACATATTCAAGGTGCTGAGAGGAAAAAACCTGCCAGCCAAGAATATTATATCTGGAAAAACCATCCTTCAAAAATGGAGCAATAAACACTTTCCAGATAAACAAAAGCTGAAGGATTTCATCCACTAGACCTGCCTACCAAGAAATGCTAATGGGAGTTCACAAGTTGGAATAAAAGGATGCTAGACAGAAACATGAAAGCATATAAAAATATACAGCTTGTTAGTAAATGTAAAAAAAAAAGACAAATAGAGAATACTTTAATATTGTAATGGTATTGCAAAAAACACTTTTAATTCTGATATAGAATTTAAAAGACAAAAGCATAAAAACAACTATGACTATAAAACTATGTTAATGGATATAATAAATTATATAAAGATGTAATTTGTGACATCAGTAACAATGTTGGGGGTGGAGAAATGAAAAAAGTTGCGTTTTGCATATGGTTAAAGTTGTTACCAGCTTAAAACAGATTATTATAAGATGTTTTGTGTAAGCCCTATGGTAACCACACACACACAAATACCTAGAGAAGACACACAAAAGAAAATGAGAAAGGATTCAAAGCATGTGAATACAAAAAGTCAACAACATACAAGGAAGGCAGAAAGAGGAAACCAGGGACAAAATAGCTGCAAGACAGACAGAAAGCAATGAACAAAATGCCAATTGTCTTTCCCTTTTAATTACTTTAAATATAAATGGATAAGCTCCTCAAACAAAGACATAGAGTGTCTGAATGGATTAAAAAAAAACCAATCATACCCAACTATATGCCGTCTACAGGAGATAAGAAGGAAAAAGATTCCATGCAATTAGTAACCAAGAGAGCAGAAATGGCCATATTTATATCAGATAAAACAGACTTTAAGTAAAAAAACTGTCACAAGAGACAAAGAGGCACATTATATAATAATAAAAGGGCCAGTTCACCAGAGAGAATATAAGAATTACAAATATATACTGACTGAACATTATAGCACCCAAACATATGAAACAACCATTGTCAGAACTGAAGAGAAAAATAGACTGTAACACAATAAAAGTAGGATATTTCAATACCCCACTTTCAATAATGGATAGAACAACCAGACAGAAGATCAATAAGGAAACAGAGGGCCTGAACAGCTCAAGCCAAATGGCCCTAACATGTATGTACAGAATATTCCACCTAACATCTGCAGAATGCACATTATTCTCACGTGTACACGGAACATTCCCTAGGATAAATCACATGTTAGGCCACAAAACAAGGCTTAACCAAATTTAAGAAGATGGAAATTATACCAAGTATCTTTTCTGACTACAATGGAGTAAAACTAGAAATTAGTAACAGAAGGAAAATTAGAAAGTTGACAGATCTGTGGAAATTAAACAACACACTCTTGAGCAACCAAGAGGTCAAAGAAGACAAGGGAGTCAGGAAATAACTTGAGACAAATGAGAACGAAAACACAACAAACCAAAATATGGGATGCCGAAAAGCAGTATTAAGAGGGAATTTGATAGCAGAACATGCCTACATTGAAAAAGAAGAAGGCTCTCAAACCAACAACCTGAGTTTATGCTTCAAGGAACTAGAAAAAGAACAAACTAAACCCAAAGTTATCAGAAGGAAGGAAATAATAAAAACAAAGGCAGAAATAAATAGAGGGGCGCCTGGGTGGCACAGCGGTTAAGCGTCTGCCTTCAGCTCAGGGCGTGATCCCGGCGTTATGGGATCAAGCCCCACGTCAGGCTCTTCCGCTATGAGCCTGCTTCTTCCTCTCCCACTCCCCCTGCTTGTGTTCCCTCTCTCACTGGTTGTCTCTATCTCTGTCGAATAAATAAATAAAATCTTTAAAAAAAAAAAAAAAGAAAGAAATAGAGATTAGAGAAAAAATAGAAAAATCATCAAAATACTGAGTTGGTTTTTAAGATCAATAAAATTGACAAACCCTTAGCTAGACTAAGTAGGACAAAAAAGGGAAGACACAAATAACAAAAATCAGAAATGAGAGAGGAGACATTGCAATTGTTGTCACAGAAGTAAAAGGGATCATGAGACTACTATGAACAATGATATGCCAGCAAAATGGATAACCTAGAAGAAATCAATAAATTCCTAGAAATATACAACCTGCACAGACTGAATCAGGAAAAAACAGAAAATCTGAACAGACAATAACTACTAAGGAGATTGAATCACTAATCAAAATGCTCCCAACAATGAAAAGTCCAAAACCAGATGGCTTCAAGGGAGAATTCTACCAAATATGTAAAGAATTAACACCAATACTTCTCGCAAAATTGAAGAGGAAAGAACCCGTCCAAACTCATTTCCTGAGGCCAGCATTACCCGACACCAGGGCCAGACAGACACTACAAGAAAATTACAGACCAGTATCCCTAATGAATATGATGCAAAAATCCCCACTAAAATATGAGCAAAGTGAATTCAGTAGCATATCAAAGCTATTGTACATCATGACCAAATGGGATTTGTCCCTAAGATACATGATGGTTCAACATTGAAAACCAATAAATGTAATATTACTATTATCAGGTGAAGGACAAAAGTCACATGATCATCTTAAGTGATGCATAAAAAGCATCTGACAAAACTCAACACACTATCTTGATAAAAACACTCAACAAACTATGCACAGAAGGGATGTACCTCAACAAATTAAAGGCCATATATGAAGAGTCCACAGGGAAGATTATACTGAATGATGAAAAACTGAAAGTTTTTCCTCTAAGATTAGGAAAAAGGCAAGTATGCCCATTCTCATCACTTTTATTCAAAACAGTACTTGAAATCTACCCAAAGACATTAGATAAAGAGCCAGATGAATAAATAAAAGGCATCCAAACTGGTAAGGAAGAAGTAAAATTATCTCTCTTCATAGATGACCTGATCTTACATGTGGAAAACCCTGAAGACTCCATAAAAAACCATTAGAACTAATAAATGAATTTAGTTAAGTTGCAGAATAGAAAATTGTCATATAAAAACTAGTTCCATTTCTTTTTTTTTTTTTTAAAGATTTTATTTACTTATTTGAGAGAGAGAGAGCATGAGAGCGGGGTGAGGGGCAGAAGGAGAGCCAGACTCCCCACTGAGCAGGGAGCCCAAGGTGGGGCTCGATCCCAGGACTCCAGGATCATGACCTAAACTGAAGGCAGATGCTTCACTGACAGAGCCACCCAGGTGCCCCGCTAGTTGCATTTCTATATACTAATAATGAACTAACTAGAAAGGAAGTTAAGAAAACAGTCCCATTTATAATGGTATCAAAATAATGAAATACTGGGGTCCCTGGGTGGCATGGTCAGTTAGGCATCCAACTCTCAGCTCAGGTCTTGATCTCAGAGTTGTGCATTTAAGCCCCACATTGGGCTCCACACTGGACGTGGAGCCTACTTAAAAAAAAAAAAAAAAAGAACGAAATACTTAGAAATAAACTTGAGAAAGGAGGCAGAAGTCTTATACACTGAAAACAACAAAACATTGCTGAAAGAAATTAAAGTAGACACAAATAAATGGAAAGACATTCATCTTCATGGATTGGAAGATAATATTGTTTAGATGTTCGCAGTACCCAAAGCAATAGACAGATTCAATGTTACCCCACTGAAATCCTGGCATTTTTTTTACAGAAATAGAAAAAGCAATCCTAAAATTGACATGGAACCATAGACGACCCAAATGGCCAAAGTAATCTTTGAGAAAGATAGACAAAGATTGACAAAACTGGAACATTACACTTTCTGATGTCAAAATATATTACAAAGTACAATAATCAAAACAGAATGGTATTGGTATAAAGGTAGATATAGAACAATGGAACAGAATAGAACCCAGAAATAAACCCATGCACATATAGCCAGCTGATCTTCAACAGAGAGCCAAGAATTCACAGTGGGGAAGGATAGTTTCCCAACAAATAGTGTTGGGAAAATTCAGTATCCACATGGAAAGAATGAAATTGGATCCTTATCTTACACCATACATAAAATTCAACTCAAAATGGATTCAAGACTTAAATGTAAGACCCAAAAGCATAAAACTCCTAGAATAAAACATGGGAGAGAGCTTCTTGATGTTAGTCTTGGTAATTTCTTGGATATGACAGCAAAAGCTCAAATAGACAAGTGAGTCAACATCAAATTAAACAATTTCTGAACAGCAAAGGACACTATCAATAAAATGAAAGGTAACCTACAGAATGGGAGAACATATTGCAAACCCTGTATCTGGTAAGAGGCTAATATCTAATATATAAGGAACTCCTACAACTCAATTGCAAAAAAACAACCTGATTAAAAACCAGGTAAGGGATTGAATAGACATTTCTCCAAAGAAGACATACAAGTGGCCAACAGGTATATGAAAAGGTGCCCACCATCACTAATCATCAGGGAAATGCAAATCAAAACCACCATGAGATGTGACCTCACACTTGTTAGGATGGTCACTATCAAAAAAGGAAACAAGTGCTGGTGAAGTTGTGGAGAAACTGGAACCCTTATACACTGTTGATGGAAATATAAAATGGTGCAGCTACTATGGAAAACAGTATGGAGATGCTTCAAAAAATTAAAAATTGAACTACCATATGATCCAGCAACCCCATTTCTGGGTATATATCTAAAAGAATTGAAAGAAGGGTCTCAAAGAGATATCCACACTCCCATGTTCATTGCAGCATTATTCACAATAGCCAAGAAGTGGAAACCACCTAAATGTACATGAATGTAGAGTAGATAAGGAAAATATGGCATATACATACAATGGAATGAAATCCTACCATATACAACACTATGGATGAAACTTGAGGACATTATGCTAAGTGAAATAAGCCCATCACAGAAGAATAAATACTACATGATTCCACTTAAATAGCCAAACTCATACAAGCAGGGAGTAGAATGTTGGTTGCCAGATGCAGGAGAAATGGAGAGGTATTGTTCAATGGATATAAAGTTTCAGTCAGGCAAGATGAATGACTTCGAGAGACAAGATAGCACCTATGTAATAATAACACAACATAGTGCCTAGAGTAACAATACTGTTTATAAACTTAAAAATTGTTAAGAGGGTATATCTCATGTTAAGTGTTCCTACCACAATAAAATAAAATAAAATAAAATGTATGGACACAGAAAAGTTGAAAGTAAAAGGATTTAGAAAGATAGTGTAGGCAATTAATAACCAAAAGAAAGCTACTGTATAGCTTTGTTAATATGAGAAAACATAGACTAAAAGGGGAAAGAATTTCTATGATTAAAGAGGGCCACATAATGATGAGTTATAATTTATCAGAAATATATAATAATTCTGAAGCTATGAGCACCCAGGAAAACCTCAACAGTTAGGAATGACCTTGCTACTTCTAGGTGAAAGCTCTAAGAATCAGTGCGTGTTGCTACGTGCTCTCTTTTCCCTCTGCCATGGCAATCAGGACTGTTCCAGATGGTGCCTTCTCCATCAGCTTGGGTTCCATTTACTCCCAGCCAATTCATGATGGACATGGAACATGAACAAGAAATAGATGTTTAATGAGTTGTTTTTGACAGCCTTCTTGAGCTCTGATTGACACACAGGGAACTAATAAACATATGTCAAGTGTACAATTTGATAGATTTTGACATAGGTACACACCTGTAAAGTCACCAGAACAATCAAGATAATGAACATATGAGTTCCGGTCCAAGACAGTGACATAGCAAGACTCTGGACACCCCTCCCCCACAAATACACCAAATCTGCACCTATTTATAGAGCGATACCTCCCAGAGAAGAACTGAGGGTTGACAGAACAGAGTGTCTATACAGCAAAGGGCAAAAAGACCACACTAGGAATGCCAAGAGAGACAGAGATACAGTCACAAAGGGGATCCCCAACTATTAGAATATAAAAGATCCGGCCCCAGTCAAATAGTGAGACAGCTGCTGAACTCTCTCCAGGTTGGGAGACTGGGAGGGTGTTCATAGTGGCACTGTCCATAATAACAAAACAAACAAAAATAACCAAAGTGACTGGTTTTATGACTTTGAGATTTATCTATGTAATTACATGAAGCTGTATTCTTTGATTTTTACTGCTCTAGTGTGTGAATACCACTGTATTAGGGAAATGCCATGATTTACTTATCTAATCTCTCTGTAAAAGCATTAAAGCCAGACTGTTTTTACTAAATGTTCAAGGGTACAGATAATTCTTATGCATATTATTCCAAATGGGAGAAATTATCCAACTAATTTTTAAGAGGTTAATGTAATATTGATACAGGGCAGTAGAATGGACAACCTCATTTATGAACATGGAGTCAAAAATTCTAATCCAACAGTAAATTTTAAAATAAGGTATTACAACCAAAGTACAGCTTATTCCAGGAATGTAAGGGTTTTTTGAAAATTAGAAACCACCTCTGCTTTTGGCTTCCTATCCCAGTCCCACTTCTTCCAGGGCGATAACACAGGCAAGGAGCCCCATCTGGGCAGTCAGCCACTACAGTTACCCCGATGAGGTCACATTATATAGAGGACCAGGGAGTGACCATCTGGGCTCATTCATACAGAAACGCTAATGATTTCAACACACAGATAAAACAGATATGCAACAGATATGATTTACTAACTTAAACTGACTAGACTGAGGTCACCTGGAGAAATGGCTATTTTATGGTTCTGGAACCCAGAAGCTCTTGAGTAAAAAGGCTCAAGACAATATTTTCTTTCAGGACATGAAATGCCTTCTGCACAAATCCCGTGTGCCTCCCCAGATCTCCCTAGGCAGAGCTAATTTCTAATTTCTAATTTCCATTTACTTCATTTGCACGTGGTATAACTACCTCAGAAGATCGCTCTTTCACAGTCATTAGTGTAATGGATGGATTCAGGTGAGGGTCATCAATGGATGTTAAAACCACTGGATGAAAGATGGTTGCAGGACAGGATATTTACAGTTTCCAAGTATCACTCCATAGGTTACTTGATTAACTACAAAGAGGAAAAGTACCCTTAAAATGGAGATCGGATGGACATCACCGGAACCAAGAGATCAAACTTACTGTCACCAGTAAGAGACACTGACATTACGTGCCTCCTGACGTGATGTAATGGGAAGCAAACATCATGTATATAGTATTTTTGCCAAGAATGAAGAACCCGAGTCTAACTGTGGGGGAAAGTAACCAAATCCGGACTGTGGGGCATTCAAAAGACAACTTCCCCAGACTCTTCAAAAAATATTATTGTCATGAAGGACTATCTATTTATATGTGTGTGTTCATGTGCACAATGCGTGTGTGTGTATGATTAAAGATAAAGTTCAAAGGATACTAAAAAAGGCTTGACAACCAAAGGCAATGTGGGATTCTTAAATGGAGCCTAGATCAAATAAGAAAAAAGTTATACAGAAAACAGGGAGGACAACAGATGATATTTTCATGTTATTGTATACTAGATATTGTTATATGAACGTCACATTTCTTAGATGTGATAATGGTATTGCAGATATGTAGTATATGCTCATGTTCTTAGAAGAGTTACATGTCGGGGCGCCCGGGTGGCTCAGTTGGGTAAGCATCTGACTCTTGATCTCAGTTCAGGTCTTGATCTCAGGGTCATGATTCAAGCCCCATGTTGGGCTCCATGCTGGGTGTGGAGCCTACTTAAAAAAAAAAAAGTTACGTGCTGAAATATTCAGGCATAAAATGTCATGCTGTCTGGAACTTTCAAATGATTCAGCAAAAAAGAAAAAATATATGGATGGATACTTAGATAAATAAAATGTGGCCAAATGGTAATAATTGGTGAGTCTAGGTGTTGGATAAACTGTTAACTCGTTATACTATAATTTTACCTTTTCTCAGGATTATTTTTCAAAATAAAAATTTGGGAGGAAAGCAAAACCAAAAAACTAAAAAATGCACCTAATGCAATTGGAAAGAGGCAAGGGCAGTAAGGGGTTGAGAAAATCCAGTGCAGCCGTTACTAAGGCCTTAATCCTAATTGGTTAATTACCCACTGTGTTCTTGAAATCCTCACTTTTGTGGTCATAAAAATGGAAACACTCCATAATTTCTGCTTGTTTCTCTTCTCTCTCTTCATATGGCTGACTAATCTGAATAGTTTCTCCTGAATTTACTGATTTAGTTTTATTTTTTCTAGTTAACCTTGGTGTCTCTCTCTCCTCCTGTACGATAAATTTCTGCAGGAGTGCTGACTACACTGACTCCATCTTTGGCCCTCCATCTTGTTCATGCCTGGGAGATGAACTCCCTAGAGCCTACATGTTCCAGGCCCCATGGATGTTAACGTATGCTCTGATCTTCCCTAAAGTGGTCAACCAGAAAGTGCCATGTTAGATAACTAGTAGAGATGACTGGCGCACAGAAGGCTCCACTTGAGATAACTAGTAGAGATCTTCAGGCACAGAGATGGCGGCACTTTAGATAGCATTACCCTCTGACCTCACTACAATGCCTCTTACTCTCTAAAAGCTGTGGCTTAAGGTCCAGAGTAGGTGGAAAAATGGCTGTGCGGTGTTTGGATTGTCTGTCTGATCCTCTCGTCAGTAAGTTACCCTGGATAAAACAATATAAACGGTAGAGTGTGGTTTGCATTGTTTTTCGGTTTCAAAGGGCCTTCTCATTTTGGAGAATAATTTACTGACCCTCCTCCACCTTGTAACAATTTCCCTTCTCAATTCCCCCCTTTGACCAATGCTGTCCTTTCAAAAATGGAAATCACCGTGATAGATTAAAGGAGGGAAACCATACCATCATCTCCCTTGATGTAAGGAAAACATGCAATAAAATTCAGTGCCCCTGGGACACCTGGGTGGCTCAGTTAGTTAAGCATCTGACTTCAGCTCAGGTCATGATCTCAGAGTCCTGAGATCAAGCCCCATGTCAGGCTCCCCACTCAGCGAGGAGTCTGCTTCTCCCTCTGCCCCTCTGCTCGTGCTCTCTTTCTCTCTCAAATAAATAAAAATCTTCTAAAAAAATAATAAATAAATTCAGTGCCCCTTAAAAAATAAGAAAACTTCCTTGAAATGAAAAAGAACATCTATAGCAGTATCTCTATCAAAACTCATACTTTAAAGTATGAGTAAGCTTCTAAACCTTAGAAGCATTTCTTTTAACACTGGTAACTAAGCAGGTCAATAAGATGGGGTACTTCTATCACCATCAATGCTCGGCATGATATTGGAGGTGCTGACCAATACAATAAGACCAGAAAATGAAGGCAGAAGTATAAGGATTGGAAAGGAAGAGATTTATATGCAGGTTATATCACCATTTGCATAAAAAATAAGAGCTAACATCTACTGAGCACTTAATATGTGTAGGTTCTGTTCAGTAAGCATTACATGTATAATGCCACTTAATTCTACTTTTTAAAAAACCCTAGGAGATAGGTACAGTTATTGTCCCCATCTTACAGCTGATGACACTAGAGTAGAGAAGGTAAGAAATTCATTAAAGAGCAACTAAGCAGTCTAATCCTAGGGCCTTAAGTTTAATGAGCAACTAAGCATTATTGTTATTATTATTAAGGCCCTAATCCTAGGGCCTTAAGTTTTAACCACATTTTATATTATAATTTAACTGCCATCAGTACAACTTGCAGCAGACAAAGAGAGGAATGAGAAGATCGAATGCAATAAAAGTAACATGTCTTTAGAGCTAGAGGAGAGGGCATAACAGTGGTTCCTTGGTTGCGTATTAGAATCTTTGAAGAGCTTTGAAAAACCCTAATGCCCAGGCTGCACCCAGACCACTTACATCAGGATCACGGAAGAAGGCTGAAATGGCCTCAGCTTTTAAAGAACAACAGAATTAAAATACCTTAAGAGCACTCAAGAATTCACTCAAATTGTGATAGAAGATTCCTATCTCGCAACCTGGGTGAGGTTGCAAATTTCAATCAGATGAATTACAGAAGGGTGTAATTTGAACCCAGGAGAAGGGTATGGACAAGAAGTCCCCTGTTATGGCAACTATACGAAGGGGTCACTGTATCCACATATGGCTCAGGTAGAGTCATCTTGGAAGCCTGCCAAGCTCAGGTCCTGCTTCCCGGTGTCGAATCTCTAACTGATAATGACCTTACTGTGTTAATAAATTGTCAATCCAACAGCCTCTGCTTGTTCAAGATGTCAACCTCAGCCTTCCTAAGAGGGTAACTATACCAGAGCCATGAACTGTTGAGCTGGTCACCTCAGCGTGACCCTCCCAGATGGTAACTCTATCATGGTTGTGAATTGTTGACCCAGTAATCTGAACTTCCTAGAGATGTTAGACCTTCTTTCTCAGTGCTTAAGTGGCTTTCAAACCTAAAAAGGCTTAAAGTTAAAAATAGAGATGATAAATAAATCAAACCTATCATATTTATACTTTTGTGTTTAAAATATGTTTGTGTCATAATTTTGAAATAATAAGGCATATTGAAGAATCTGATAGATTAGTCTATGAGGTGTAAGAAAATGTAATTAAGTTTGGAAATAATATTGGAATATCTGACCACTCAATCTAGATTTATGTTACATATACATACATAAGACAAATTTTTGTCAAGTACTTGGGAAGGATTTGTTCGTTAGGGATGGAAACTGGATTGATCAGGCATATGAAGGGTATAAAATGAAAATAGAATATATGAAATTTACTATTTAGTTTAAAATGTTTAATGGGGTTGGGGGACACCTGGCTGGCTCAGTTGATAGAGCACATGATTCTTGATCTCAGGGTTGTGGGTTTGAGCCCTATGTTGAGTGTAGAGATATTACTTAAAAATAAGTCTTTTAAAGTCTTTAAAAAAATGCTTAATAGAATTACATATTATAAGTTTAAAAATGGAATTGTTTAAGAGTTTAGATCATGGGGTGTCTGGGTGGCTCAGTTGCTTGAGCGTCTGCCTTTGGCTCAGGTCATGATCCCAGGGTCCAGGGATCGAGCCTTACATCAGGCTCCCTGCTCCACAGGAAGCCTGCTTCTTCCTCCCCCTCTGCCTGCCACTCCCCCTGCTTGTGCTCTCTCTCTCTGTCCAATAAATAAATAAAATCTTAAGAATAAAAGTCTTTTGAAAAATTTAGATTGTTCTGCCTGTTACTTGAACAATATTAAAATATTCCTTTAAATCTAATCAATATATATTTTTAAAGATTTTATTTATTTATTTGAGAGAGAGAGTGAGCAGGGGGAGGGGCAGAAGGAGAGGCAGAGGCAGAGAAGCTAAACTACGACCCTGAGATCATGACCTGAGCCAAAACCAACTGTTGGACACATAACTGACTAAGCCATCCAGGTGCCCAACCTAATTAATATATATATTTTTAAAGACTTATTAATTAGAGAGCATGAGTATGTGTGGGGGGTGGGGACAGAGGGAGAGGCAGCCAGAAACTCAAGCAGACTCTGCAGTGAGTATGGACCCAGTGCAGGGCCGGATCCCATGACCCTGAGATCACAACCTGAACCAAAACCAAGAGTCAGATGCTCAACCAACTGCACCACCACGTGCCCCAACCTAATTAATATTCTTATATAGCTGTAACAAATTTATAAATAGAATAGTGTAGTTGCAAATTAAACTTTTTTTTTTTTTTTTTTTTTTAAGATTTTATTTATTTACTTGACAGAGATAGAGACAGCCAGTGAGAGAGGGAACACAAGCAGGGGGAGTGGGAGAGGAAGAAGCAGGCTCACAGCACAGGAGCCTGATGTGGGGCTCGATCCCATAACGCCGGGATCACGCCCTGAGCCGAAGGCAGACGCTTAACCGCGGTGCCACCCAGGCGCCCCAACTTTTTTTTTTTTTTTTAAGATTTTATTTGCCTATTCGACAGAGATAGAGACAACCAGCAAGAGAGGGAACACAAGCAGGGGGAGAGGGAGAGGAAGAAGCAGGCTCACAGCAGAGGAGCCTGACGTGGGGCTCGATCCCACAACGCCGGGATCACGCCCTGAGCCGAAGGCAGACGCTTAACCGCTGTGCCACCCAGGTGCCCCTGCAAATTAAACTTTTAAGGTTTAAATAAAACCAAAGTTTTAAGTTTGTAGATGAATAAATGTAATATTAATTTAAAACCCAAGGTGCTAGAGTCTTCTCTGTTCACGAAATCTGGCCTCAGACGTGAAAAAAAATCACACCGATGCTATTATTATATATATTTAACCAATGAAGAACTGAAGCTCAGAAAGGTTCAGACAGCAGCAATCAACTCCATGCATGTCTGGCTCTAAAGCCTGTGCTCTTAACCAGTGTACATATGGCTTCCCCGACTGACCACCCCCCTAAAAAGTCAGGTGACTTTGGAACTTGAGCCTCTGGGCTCAAGTACAGCAAAAAAAAAAAAAAAAAAAAGGGGCTGCCTCTCTCCCAAATGTTCCCCCCAAAGAATCATTGCATCTCATTAACTCTGACTAGCTTAAGGGTCTATTCTGGAACCAATCATTGTGTCTGGGGAAATGTGATGCTTTAATTGGCTGTGCCTGGGACTGACTGCAAGTTTGAGGTAGAGTCAACTCCACCACAAACACCTGGGCCTAGAGTAGAGACTGTGCAGTGTATGTGGGATATCATCAAGTGGACCAACATATGCATTGTGGGTGTCCCAGAAGCGGAAGAGAAAAAGAAAGGGGCAGAGAGAATATCTGAAGAAATAATGGCTGAAAACTTCCCAAATTTGATGAAAGATATGAATATAAACATCTAAGAAGCTCCATGAACTCCAAGTAAGATGAACTCAAAGAAACCCACATTGAGACACATTAGGATCAAACTTTCAAAAGACAAAGAGAGAATCTTAAAAGCAACAAGAGAGAAACAAATCATCAAATACAATGGGTCCTCAAATAAGATCATAAGCAGACTTCTCATCAGAAACTTTGGAGGCCAGAAGACAGTGGCCTAACATATTCAAAGTGTTCAGAAAACAAACAAACAAACAAAAAAACAAAAAAACAAGCAAAAAAACCCTGCCAACCAGGATCTGTATGTGGCAAAAATTTCTTTCAAAAGGGAAGGAGAAATTAAGACATTCTCTGATAAACAAAAACTGAAGGAATTTGTGACCACTAGATCTGAGCTGCAAGAAATGCTCAAGGGAGTCCTGCAAGGTGGAGTTAAAGGATACCAGACAGTAACTTGAAGCCATATACAGAAATAGAAATCTCAATAAAAGTAAATACATGGTAATTATAAAAGCTAGTATTACTGTAACAGTGGTTTGTAACTGCACTTCATGTTTTCTACATCATGGGCATTAAGGAGAGCACTTGATGTAATGAGGGTGTTATATGTAACTGATGAATCACTAAATTCTATCCCTAAAATTAATAATACAGTATATGTTAACTAAACTGAATTTAAATAAAACATTTTTAAAAACATAAAATGTGCATGTGCCTAGAAGTGTATTCATAAGGCTAAATAAATAAATATTTAAAAAAAATAAAGATGGGGCACCTGGGTGGCTCAGTTGTTAAGCATCTGCCTTTGGTTCAGGGCATGATCCCAGAGTCCTGGGATCAAGCCCTGCATCAGGCTCCTCTGCTGGGAGCCTGCTTCTTCCTCTCCCACTCCCCCTGCTTGTGTTCCCTCTCTCGCTGGCTGTCTCTCTCTCTGTCAAATAAATAAATAAAATCTTTAAAAAAAATAAAAAACAAAGAGAGTAATACATTTAAAAAAACCTAATTATTGGTTTAAAAGCTGGTGTTATTGTAACTTCAGTTTATAACTTCAAATTTTGCTTTTGATATAATTTAAGAGACTAAAGAATTTAAAAGAATTATTAGTTTATGTTTTGGGGCACACAATGTATAAAGATGTAATTTTGTGGCATCAACAACCAAAAGGGGTGGGAACAGAATTGAAAAGGAACAGAGTTTTTGTATCTTATTAAACTGTTCAAATTAGAGTGTTCAACTTCAGGATGTTAAATGCAATCCCCATGGTAACCACAAAGAAAATAGCTACAAAACATAAAAGGAAAAAAGAAAGGAATGTAAACATTTTACTACGAACAAAAATCAACTAAACACAAGAGAAGACAGTAATGTAGGAAACAAGAAACAAAAAAAGCTATGGGTCATATTGAAAACAAATAGCAAAAAGACCAAAGTAAATCCTTCCTTATTCGTAATTACTTTACATGTAAATGGGTTAAATTCTCCAATCAAAAGACAGACTGACAGAATGGATAAAAATGCTTGATTCCACTAAGATGCTGTCTACCAAAGACTCACTTTAGATCCGAAGGCACAAATAGATTGAAAGTGAAAAGACAGAAAAGATATTCCACACAAACAGTAGCCAAAGGGGAGTAAAGATAGTTCTCCTAATATCAGACAAAATAGACTTTAAAGCAAAAAATATTTACAGACTACTAGGGGTATTTATTAGCAAGTGCTAAGGAAGTAAGGAAAATGCAAGCCAGTGACTACAGAGCCTTAAATGACAGGTTAGGTATTCTTTCTGCAGTGAGGACTATCCAGCAGGGATGACTGCTAATCCCAGATGAGAACTGAAACAGGAAGAGTATGGAGGAAGTGGACTTGGTTGAGGAGGTATTTCAGTTTACACTCAGAGAACACTAAATCTTTTCCCATAAATGACTTGACTTGAAATATCCCTTATAGAGCTTGCCTCTGAAGATATATCTCAAAGAGTTAGACATGATTTTTGAAAGTATAAAATGAAAGGCTTAAGTTTGCCTGAGCTCCAGCACCTACTGTCCAAAGAATAAAAGAACAACTTTATAGATTTTTGACCCAGTTGCTTTTGATCTAAGTGGTTTTTAAGAAAGCCAGTATAAGTTGGCTATATAATAATAATAATAATAATAATAATATTATTATTATTATTATTATTATTATTATTATAGTAACCATTTAGTGAGCACTTGCTGTGAGCCAGGTACCATAAGTCTCTTCTCATCCAATACTCACAACAACCCTGTGGTGATATATGTTCAGTTATTATCCTTTTCTCATAGATTAAAAAAACAGAGTCTAAGAGAGGTCACAGAATTATATGCAGCATTACTTAAAGCTCTGTGCTTCCTGTTTCAAAGTCACGTTCTCAGCCACCACACTTCACACACATAAGCAGTTGCACTAGGCAGAGAGAATATAACACTGCCCACCCTCCCCCTCCAGGATGATGGGCTGGCAAGAAAGGAACTGCTTGACTTTTTTATGTCTCAATTTGTTCAGCAATAAATGGAAATAAAAACTGCATCTTTATTGAGCAGAGTGATGGGAGATAAGACCAGTTTTTCCTCTTGATTGGATTTCAAAGGAGGCAGCTCAACCATGATGGAAATGGGAGGCTGGTTAAGAGAGTGTAGTTCTGTTGGCAGCCCGGCTGCAGCTGCCTCATCTAGACAATGGGCATAATCATAACAGTATGTACCCCCTAGGGTGTTTCTAAAAAACTAATGTATTAATAGATGTCATGGATTTAGAACAGTGCTTCACAGGGGTGCCTGGGTGGCTCCGATGGTTAAGGGTCTGCCTTCAACTCAGATCATGATTTCCAAGTCCTGGAACGGAGCCCTGCTCAGCAGGGAGCCTGCTTCTCCCTCTGCCTCTGCCGCTCCACCCTGGTTGTGCTCTCTTTCGCTGTCTCTCAAATCAATAAAATCTTTAAAAGAAAAAAAAAGAACAGTGCTTGACAAATAGTACTCATTATCTAAACACCAGCTGCTATTGGTATTAAAGATAGAAACTAGGCCACCAGGGATCATTGTGGCCATAAATATATGTAACCTCCAAGCAGAGAGAGGAGAGAAGCCCACACTCATCTTGGCTTCCTCTCAGTTGGCATTTGGTTTGGAGGATTAGCTTGCTATAATCTTGGCCAACAGAAAGGAGAACTCAAAGATATGACTCGGATGGAGAAAGAAAATGTTGGGAAATGATAATAGTTCCTATTTTTTATCATTTCCAAGAGTATACCACTTGTTCTTGTCTAACCCTCACAGATCTCTGGGGTAAGTTTTTTTTTTTTTTAAGATTTTCTTTATTTATTTGTCAGAGAGTGAGGGAGAGAGAAAGAGAGCACGAGCAGGGTAAGGGGCAGAGGGAGAAGCAGACTCCCCACTAAGCAAGGTGCCGATGTGGGACTCAATCCCAGGACCCTGTGATCATGTCCTGACCCGAAGGTAGACGCCTAACCCACTGAGCCACCCAGGCATCCACTGAGCCACCCAGGCATCCCTGGGGCAAGTATTCTTACCCGTGTCCTTTGTCTTAGCTTCCACTCCCACCTCTGTAAAAAGACGGTAAAAACTGATAGGGATTTGTGTTTGGCCAATATGGCCCCAGAGCCTGTACTTCTAACCCCTGTACTCATGCTTCTTGAGGACCTGCCACTGAGAACCAGATGTCAAGGTCAGGTGTCCCCAAGGCTATAGTGTGGGGTGGGGGGGACTGAGACACACTATAAATTACATCACAATCCGCACTAAGGTGTGTGGAAATAAATTATAAGCCTCAAATACTTTGATACACCTTGTTTAAAATTAGATTTTAAACCCTAGGCCACAAGTATCAGTGATGCTTCATGAGAAACTTTGAGTGCAGCCTGTTGGCACAAGCGATTTTGAAATACAAAACACTAAAAAGTCTTCTATCCTCTGCTTAGAAAGAAAGGAAAGCGGTGAGAGAATATTTACCTGCCAGTTTTTATAAAGTTTAGGTTAAATCTATCCTTATCCTTCATACTTCTTTCTATCAGAAAGAGCGACTGAATTCTGAAGACCCCTTATGAGGAAAGGCAATGAAATCTTGTGACAGTCAGAGGTTTGTTTTCATAACTGTCTTTCGTGGGTTGTTGAAACCTTACAACTATATTTTTATTATAGCAAACTATATATGTTGAAATGTGGAGAGTTGTGTTGGTCCCCATAGTTGTGTTGTAACTATGACACAGGAGGTTGGATCTGCTCATCAACCCATGATAACTAACCTGCTGACCATAACTACAGGTGACAATTAACACGAAATACCAAAACTGGGAAGTCTCATCTCAAGTTCTCATGTAATGTAAAGGCCCTACATGGTCTAGCACTGACCTCATCTACTTGTCACCCCGGTCCAGTTGCCTTGGCCTCCTGCTGGTCCCCCAACACACCAAACATGGTCCTGCCTTAGCACCTTAGAACTTGCTGTACCTTAACTTAGGTTTTTTCCCCCAGACATGTCTATGATTTGCTCTCTCCCTCACTTGTCTGTGTTCAAATATCACTACCTCAGAGAGGCCCTCAAATTATCTCATCTAAAACTGACCTATCTGCGCCTGCCCTCACAATCCATCGTCCTCTCTTTAGATTGCCTTTTCCCCCCATAACACAAACCACCATCTGAGACTTTATTATGCGCTAGTTGACTGCTTATTCGGTCCTCCCCCTCCTCAGAATGTAAGCTCCATGAAGGCCTATCTTTATTACTCCCAGCCCTGGAATAATGCCAGACACCCAGTAATTGGTCAGTAAATGAATGAAGCAAAACAAAAGAAAAGATCTGAGTTCCAAGAGAGGAAACAGCTTGCACCGGGAATCCATCACCAGGTGGTTTAGGAGATGCCCACCGTCAGAGCCAGTGAGAATGGAAGAAATCCCTAGGAAATCATAGAAATCTCGGGGGTGAGCACCAGACTTTCCCAATAGGGTTGAAGGGGGAATGTGGACTAACTCCAGCCAATGGTGGCTTTGCACATATATTATCTTATTTCATCGTAATATCACCACAGATGAGGAACTGAAGATCAGAAAGGTGATTTCTTCAAGGTTATTCTGCAAAGTAGCACCTTCTTTCCAAGGCGCCACGTTGCTTAGGAGAAAGCTTGACAAAGAGCATGTGCCCAGTTAAGTAACAGTTGAAGGAATTAATGGACACTTTGTAGAGACAGTGACAGTTAATTTAATCTACTTGAGGTCAAATGGCCTTATACAGAGAGTGAAGGCAGCCAGAAGGAGCTTGAACAAAAAGTTTTGGGTTAGTTGCGTTCCAGGAGCTGTTCAGGAAACACTGAGCACATCACTGTGGCTGGATCCTAGTGTGCTGAAGGAGCGTATTGGGAGACAAGGCTTCCAAGGACCAGAATGTGAAAGATCTTGACGGCCAGGTTAAGGAATCTGGGCTTTATCATGAGAGAGTAGGGAGCATTGAGCCGTAGAATGATATGGTCAGACACTGCTTTAGGAAGGTCATTCTGGGATGCCTGGGATAGGGTCACCAAATGGATTTGTTGTAATAGTCCCAGTGAAGGGTTATCTTCCAAAGCAATCCATTCTCTCTGAACCTCTGAGAGGTTGAGGTTATCTCCTGCCCTAAGTGTTCACACAACAGCCACTAGTTGGCAGCAGTGTTCCAAGGAGCAGCTTCCCCAGGGCGGTGATGGAATTATCTATCACCTGGTGGAAAACAAGTGGCAGGGTGATCTGACGGAAGGGAACCCAAGGGCCCATAGGGGAAGGAGTATGTTGAAGCCAGAGCCAGAGTGATCAATGCCTAGAGGATGGTTAGGGTGAGGCGGGGGCAGTGGTGACTGCTGAGGCTGCGTCTGAGTGCTAGAAACTGATTCTGAATGGCCTTGAATTTCTGGAGTAAGGAAGCTGGGCATTATCCCAAGGGAAATGGGGACCCAAGGAAGGGTTTAAGTAGGAGAGAGACGTGACCAGATGTGCATTTTAGAAAGATTTGCAGGGGTGCTTGGCTGGCTGTCAGTAGAGCATGAAACTCTTGATCTTGGGGTTGTGCGTTCAAACCCCACACTGGGTATAGAGATTACGTAAAAAAAAAAAAAAAGATTTTCGGGGTGGAGAATAAGGGGAGACAGAAAGCAGAAGGAACAGTGAGGAGGTGCTGCAGTGATCCTGGGCGAGAGACGATGCGTAGCCAGCACCAGGGCCAGCAACTGCAATGGACAGAAGGGTCAGATCTGTAGGTGATTTAGGAAATAAAAATTGTAGGATGAGGAAGGGGGCATTAAAAATGTTCTGACGGAAGAGAATGGATATGATTTCCCTATTATTAAATACACATGCTGAACTGTTGGATTTTCTGCCTAGAACTGCACTGGAAAAACTCAGATTGTGGAACTTAGCACTGAGTCTAAATTCTAGTTCACTCACTCCACGGCCCTGACCAGAGTCTGCGGTGGGATCCTGGGGCTAAAGGGATGATGCCTCGGCAGCGGCCTCCCCTGTCTGGTGGAAGGACACCAACGCCGGCATAGTTGATGGAGGAAAGAGAGGGCGCTGTGGGGCCCCGCGGGGGAACCTGATCCAGGTTTTCAGGGAGAGGATGAGCCGAGGATATCAGATGAAGGATCTCACAAACTATCAGCGAACTGAACCAAGTCCTGGAAAAGAAGGTGGCCGAGGGCAGCGTCGTTACCTATTTACCCCTTTCCGTCAGAAGCTGTACACGTCACCTTGCGGGCGATAAGAATCCCGGGGGAGCTACACTCGCCAGGGGCCGGCGCTAAACCCAGCGCAGACGCACGTCCCCGCGCGCAGACCCACGAGGGGCTCCGGGACCGCGGTCCGAGCAGCCAGGCTGTGATTGGTCGCGGCCTGGGGCCCGCCCCTCGCCAGCCAACAGTGTGGCTGATTGGTGGAGACACCGCGGAGCCCCGCCCTTCCTGCGAGGCGAGGAAACGAACGACTTCCGAGGGGGTCCTGGAGCACCGCTGCTGGGGTCTGGGGAGGACGATCGATCGTCCGGGCGATGGTGGCCTGCGCCGTCAGCAGAAAAGGCGTCGAGGGAACGGAAGCTGTGCCTCCCGGAGCATTGTGGGCCACGGCTGGGGCGGGTCCGGGTTCTCGGCGCCTGCGCGCACCGCGCGCTTTGGGAAATGTCCGGTGGCGGGCGCGTAGGGGCAATCTCAGTGCGGACAGGGAGCCGGGCAGTGGGTTCTCGGGCCTTTTCTCACCCGGGTCTGGAGCCCTGGGGCGGGGCGGGACTGGGGTGCTGTGGGCTCTGCCGCGCTTCGGGGCTTCGGGCTCATGGGCGCCGTCGTCCTTGCATCCTTGGTGCGCTCCTCCCTCCCCGGTCCATCCCTGATGTGTTTCCTTGGATCCTGTGGCAACAGTCGCCAGGAGTGCCGCCATGAGCTTTGAGAGACCGGAGCTCACCCCCGGCATCCGGGGTCCCTAACCCTCCTCTTTGCACTGCCCCTCCAGGGGCCCCCTCGAAGCTTACATAAATGCTTTCAACGGAACCCTTTTGGGGACACATAAGGCTTCCTCCGTCACACTTAACCTCTCACCTGGCCCCAAACCTTCAGGCTTACTTAAGCCTTCAGGCTTACTTAAGGCTCCAGCGAGGCTAACCCTTTTCTGAACCACACTCCGCATTTGTGAGATGGATGGATAATGCCTCAGATTCTTTGTACCTAATGATAATGGACATAGGCACTTCCATTTACTAAGTACCTGTTTTCCCTTCTCCCTCCTACAACCACTCTTCTTGCCAAGGACATATTATAGCTCTGAGTGCAATTATGAAGGTTTCTACAGGCAAATTCCACCCCCCTTCAACCCCTCTCCCCGCCCCCCGATTTTCTCAGAAGCTCTAGGGACGAATTTCCTTGGTGCTTTATTTCACCAACTATTTTCCAAGTGCCCGCTGTGTGCCAAGCCCATCTTTAATGCCAAAGACCCAGATGAACCAAATTGACTTCTTTCCATGAAATTAATACTAGAGGGAGAAATTAGTAGTTGTAGATAAAAGGTGGAAGGGTATATAGTACCACAGGAAAGAACAGATGAAGCTCTTGAAATTTCTGGGTGGGGGTGGGAGTGGGGGTCAGAAGTTTTAGAGAGGCCACAGCAGCCATCTAAGCTGGATCAGAGGGGGCATTTCCAAATGAAAGGGATGGAGAAAGGCAGCTTGACAGTGCTCACCTGGCCCATTGGTTGGGGGGGTAGTAGTAGGACTCAGGTATGGGGTAAGGGCTGTGCAGTGTAATTGTTAAAAGAAGGGGTTCAGAATGATTTGCTGTGAGGCTTCAAGCCTCTCTGAGCCTGTCAAGTGCAGACATAGCACCTACCTCACATTCAAGAGAATGCATATCAAGGCCTGAGCATCAAGGTTAGCACGAAGTATCATTTTTTGAATACCAGCTATCATGTGAAGGAAAACTGCCTTGAATGCCAGGATATTTAGATTTTCTCTGGGTAGTAAGGGGTTATACAGATTTTTAAGCAACAGAGGGTCTCCCAACCAAGTACTAACCAGGCCTGACCCTGCTTAGCTTCTGGAGATCAGGTGAGATCGGGTGCATTCATGGTAGAGGGTGTTGATAAGAAGTGCTTGGAAGGGACTGGACCCCGAGTCACCAAGTCCAAAGTCACTATCACAGTTGCTTCCCATTCCATCCAAATCTCCCTACCCTTAACGCACAAGCATTTCAAGACCGTGTTTCTAAAAACCAGCCATTTATGTCTGTTTAGGTAAGTTACAGAAGGAGTAGGGTGGTGTATTTACAAGTTGGTTTGTCCAGATATACTATAACTTAGTGTATTTAATATTGACAACCAAAAATATATATAAATATCTTCCATCTATACACAGCAGGGCAGGAGTGTCCATGTCTTCTTGAGCAGTGAGTTCTCAGCCTCCCATGGCCCTCCTCTCATGGTGATCGTCTGGCCCTCAGTGCAAAGGAGACTAGAAGCTGGTAGCCCAGTCTGGCCCTTCCCTTCTCCTCCCTGCACTCCAGTGCTCCCAACTGGTCTCACGCAAGGCAAAATTACTTTGAGTGGTCAGGTAGGAAGAGATGGGTATGGGCGAACCCCAGTGGAGCCTGAAACTTAGGGTAGGGAGATCCAGGCCTCAGAAGAGAGTGGGCACAGCTACCTCGTGGGGTAGAAGCCTCATAGTTCATAGTTCGATTAGTGTGTCCTTGGTCATAGGTCCAGCCCTACAGATTAGCGTGGTAAAGAAGGCGAGTGTCTAGGCAGGGCTTGGGCCCCCGCCTTCAGGTACTGAGCCATTCAGGGTGAAGTATGGGGTGTAGATACGGGAGACTCTGGCTGATAAAAAAATAATAACAAAATCAGTAATAAAAAAAATTATAAAACTTGTTGCTTGTCTGACTAGATCTGAGCAACAGTCTTGTTTTTGTTAAAATCCTGGAGCCATTAAAGTCCTGAATACTCTTCTGGACATCATTGTTGGCTGAAGAAAGGAGCCCCAGGCCCAGCTCTGCTGAAATCTGTCAGTTTGGAAATCTCCTCCAGCTGCCTGTGCTCCGAGAGATCCCTGGGGCTGCCGGGAGCAGGCCAGGCTGGTGGTGTGGGGCGCCTCACACTTGGGAATCGGCCCCCAAGGGGTGGAAGAGCTCCTCGGGTGTCTTGTCACTCTGGCTGGCTCCCGCCTGCCGGAAGCCGGAAGCAATCTCATCGAAGGTCCGGCCTTTGGTCTCAGGAACTTTGAAGTAAGTGAAGATGAAGAAAAGAACGAGGAGCGCGGTGAAGATGATGAAGACGTACGGCCCGCACAGTTGCTGAAAGACACACGAGCACGGGGTTGGGCGCTGGCCCTACATCCCGGCCGTAGGGCCTTGTAGGACTTGGGGCCTTTGATCTGAAAAGGGAAGAGCTACCCACAACCCAGGAGTGCCGGGATGATTAATGAGTCCGCCTACACCTGGCGTGTAATGGGCTCCAGGGAGCGGGGTCCCCCTGCAGAGCAGGACGGAGACAATTCAAAGCTAAGGAAAGAACCCCAGAATTGAGGTCACCGTTTTTAACTGTGTGACCTGGGCTTCTGAGCCTCAGTTTCCTCCTCAGAAGGATTCTGATGAGAAGAGCTGGGAGAGCACTTTGCACAGAAGTACGGGGTCCTGCATGCAGGAGAGCAACAGTGGGCATGGAGACACTGGCAGTTCTCACCTCGACATACTGGAAGCACATGCCCACAATGAAATTTGAGGTCCAGTTTGAGAAGCCAGCAACAGCAAAGGCAGCTGGGCGAGGACCCTGGCTGAAGAGTTCAGCCACAATGAACCATGGGATGGGGCCAGGGCCCACTTCAAAGAAGGCCACAAAGCCAAAGATGGCCACAATGCTGAGATAGGACATCCAGGACAGCTTTTCCTGTTGAGGACAAGAGAGGGGCGGACGGTTAGATTAGGCTGTGTTGGATGCTCCGAGGAGACAAATGGCAGAGGTAGCCCAGGGCAGGGCTAAGAGTCCCGGGCTAGGAGGCAGGAGGCCTGGGGCTGATCCTGGATTTGCCACATGACTTAGGGACCCTCCACTGGGTCTCACTTTCGTCACTTGAACAAAATGATCTAAGTCCTGCAGGGCAGGTGTGAGCCAGAGGGCACCCTGTGGGAACGGTAATGTGGGGTGTGCGTGGGAGGGGCTAAGAGGAGGTCCCTGTGGTCCCGCGGCTCTGGAGGCAAAGCGGTCAGCCGGAAGCAGAATGACATGGAAGAACATTTCTGGGGTAAGTCTTAAGGACTGCAAAGTGCTCAGCTCAGGGCCAGCAGGGTAGGCCCCAAGCACGTGGCCCTATATAATCATCCTCAAGGAAGCCACCGTGGAAAAGCTACAAGCTTTGGTTCTGATCCCATATCTGTCATGCACCCCTTGCAGCGTGCTGGACCTCGCAGCAATCACCAGACTTTCCAGACTTGGGTTAAGCTGTCAAATGAGCGTACTGCTGCTTCCTCGCCCAGAGGGCGGACAAATGAGTGTCCGTGCAGGGAGAGGGGCTGGCACACGGTCACCACGGTGGTTACAGTCACAGGCTTGAGGCCAGCCGACCTGAGGCCGGTTCCTGGCTTTGTCCTTTATCTGCTGCCTTCCTGACCTCATTGGGACTACGTTTCCTCACTTGTGAACCAGGAATACTCACTGAACCGCACGGGGCAGTGGTGAAACCGAGAGAAGGCATGCTTCCATGTCTTGGTGGGGAGGTGGGTCATACTCTCTAGGGGCTCTTCTGGAGATGAACTAAGGCCACGGATGCAGACTTTGAAAGGCTTAGTACTAGCAGAGCAATTCCTGGGGAGAGGGACTTGGGTTCGGGGGGCCAGCGGTGCTGCGGCGAGAAAGCACCAAACAGGGAGGAGCCAGGGCACGACGGGGCGTGAGTGGGTGGAAGGAGACAGCCTAGGGGGTCAGAAGGTCAGACCCGAGCCCATGGGGTTGGGGAGAAGGGGGCGGACTCAGGAGAGGGCAGCCCCCACCTGGGCTCTGAATGCCACTGGCTGGGCTGGGGCTGCCATAGCACTCTGGGACCGATAGCTCTGGGGAGCTGTCCCCACCCCGACCTCCCCACTCCCAGAGCACGGTCACTCACCAGCAGTGCCAGTGCGATGGTCATGAGCACAGCACAGCCCGCCATGCCGGCCAGGCCGATGAGGTGCAGGGTCCGCCGGCCGGCTCGCTCCACCACAAACAGCTGCGGGCAGACACAGGGTCAGTGCCGCCCCCATCCAGAGGCTCGTCCCCAGTGTCGGGAAAGCCACGGGGCCCTGCAGAGACTGGGGAAGACGGTACCGCCTCCTCCGTGGGGCTCAGCTTAGGGACCACATAGGCTCTGAGGGGCAGAGGGCTGGCTCTAGACAGCAGGACAGGGAGTGACAGCTGGCCCCAGAGAGCCAGACAGCAGTGCTTCCCGGCTGTGACTCTGGGCCAGCCGCTGTACTTCTCTAAGCATCAGGGTCACGGGCTGTTGGACGTGAGTAATGAACCTGACAGGCCTGTGACGGTGAGATGAGACAGCACTTACACGCTCAGCTCACGGGAAGCGCTGCCGTTCAGTCATGAGGCCCTGCGGCCACCCGAGCCGGACCCTGACAGCTGACCGGGGGTGGGCCCCGGCACAGACTCACCGACACGACAGTGAAGGCTGTGTTGACGATGCCGGAGCCAATGGTGGCATACACAGGCTGCTGCACCCCCGCCTTCTCGAAGATGCTCGTGGAGTAATAGAAAACCTAGGGGACAGAGAAGTAGTTGGGGCTTGGCTGAGTGCTGTGGCCCTTCTCCCGCCTCTGCCTTTGCGGGTGCCGGACACACGGCGAGGACAGAATGACGGCGACATGGCACCAGGGCCCTGTGGGGTCTGGTTCCTTTGGCAGGGGCGTGTTTGTTTTCAGCTGGGGATCTGGTCGCAGCACACACTTGACCACAGGGCTTGGCCGGGGCCCACGGGGAAGGGCGGGCGAGGGGGCACTCACGGCATTGATGCCCGACAGCTGCTGGGACAGCTGCAGCACCACGGCGATGAGGATGGGCTGGCGGTAGGCGGGCGAGCGGAACAGCTCCAGGATGGTGACCTTCTTCTCCCGCGTCATCTGCCGACTCTCCTCCTTCATCTCCTGCAGGTCACGGGTCACGTCCGCCGTCCCACGCAGCTTCTTCAGCACTGAGGGGACCGGAGGGAAGGCGGGGGTGGCTCAGAGCAGGAAGAGGGCCGGGGCCGGGGGGGAGGAGGGCAGGGCCCTGCCCGTACCGCTCTTGGCCCGGTTCTCCTCGTTGCGGTTGATAAGCAGGAAGCGGGGGCTCTCGGGGCAGAAGGGCAGCAGCACGCACTGCAGCAGGGCCGGGATGAAGATGACACTCAGCAGCAGGGGCCACAGGTCCTCGTTGCCCATGATGGAGTCCAGGCCGAACACCTGCGGGGAGCAGGGATGGAGGAAGACGCCCCGGGCACCCCAGCCCTGGCTCCCGCTCCTGGCCCCACTCTACCCGGGGGCCTTCGCATGCTCTGGGGAGGCGCTGCCGGGAAGGCAAGGCTTAGCTTCTCTGAACCTCATTTCCCGCATTTGTCACATGGGGAAAGGGGAACCTACCTCACGGCCCAAGTGGGAAGACAAATGGCATGGCTAACAAATGTGGCAGGCGAGTCACAGGGTGTGGGGGCTTTGGGGATGGGGAAGGGAAAGCCTTCTGGAGAGAAGGTGGTGTATATATAAAGGCATAAGGCCTGGAGGCCTGAGACGGCTGGCACGTGGGGGTACCAGTGGGCCCCCCCGAGGCTGGATCCCCAGGGGAAGGACAGGACCCAAGGCAGAGTAGGCTGGGATGAGAAGGGTCAAGTCATCTGGACTTGGCTCTCATGCCGGGGAGGCCTTGGGGAAATCGTGAGTGGCGGAGTGTTCTCTGGGATCCGGGGCTACCAGGATGGGTGCCACGAGGCCGTCCTTTGCTGTAGGGCTGTGGAAGGCTGCATGAGAATTCTAATCGGGGAGTCACGTGGACACAGACACGAGAGCCAGCGAAGCTGTGGGGTGCGCACAGTGCGAGCAAACAGACCCTGCCCCAGCTTACCTGGGCAATGAGGATGCCAACAACGATGCCCAGCTGGTGCAGGGTGCCCAGGGCCCCGCGAAGGGCCGTGGGGGACACCTCCCCCACGTACATGGGCACGAAGCCTGTGGTCAGGCCACAGTACACACCGATGATGAAACGGCCCAGGATCAGCATCTCAAAGGACTTGCCCAGCTTCGAGAAGCCCATGAGCACAGAGGACACGAAGGCCAGCAGGTTCATCATTAGCATTGAGTTCCGCCTGGGGGTGGGGTCACAGGTCAGGTGGGTGCCTGGATCTCCCCCGATTCCCAGGGGCAGAGGTCAGAGGCAACACCCTGAGCAGGTAGGGAACTCTCCCTCCCTCCCATCTGGGACACCCCGGCCAGGGCCAGGACCCCTTCTGCTCACCGGCCAAAGCGGTTAACAAAAAGGCCCACAGAGAAGGAGCCGATCATGCCCCCTACAGAGAAGATGGCCACGGAGAGGGACCACAGTGTGGTGAGCGTAGCCGGCGAGATGCACTCCCCATAGCGGTGGATCCATGTCTGGTTGTAGAACTCCTCAATCACCTGCAGGAAGAGAAGCGGCCTGCTGAGCGGGGGGGCCCCAGCTGCTCTGTTCCCACTGACCACAGGGTGCCGAAGAGGGCCCAGCACCCGGCCGGGCCCCAAACTCACTGTACGTCCTTGTGTCAAGTTTCCCCAGGTGAGAAACAAGGGGCTGCGCTCCTTCTCTAAGAGCGGTGCCGGCTCTCATGCTTCCCCCAGGTGTGGTTTCCAGTGCCTTGGGGGGACACATGGTCAACAGAACTTGCTTGGGGTGAGTGGACAGCAAATGACCCATGGTGGAAGTTCAGGCACAGAGCAGGGAGAGGTTCGGGGAGAAAGTACCTTCTCCTCCCACTTGGCCCGCTTCTCTTCAAGGCGCCTAAGGCCCTAGGCTCCTGCCACCTGCGCCCTCTCCCCCACCCCCTTGCTGGGGAGGAAATACAGCTGGACAGATGGTTCCCAGTTCTAGATGCTCTGGGACGAAGGGAAGGGCAGGCTCACTGACTCACTGACTTTACACTCAAGGGCCTGGTGTGACCAACTGGCATACAAGACGTGCTTCTGAGCCTCACACAATTTCTTTCTGACCCCTAGGCCCAGCTATTTGTGGGAGTTCCACCCCGAAGGACCCGTGGCCTCCTCCCCTCTGCCAGGTGCCGGGCTGGAAGGTATGGGGAAGGCTAAGGACAAGGAAGCGGTTCCAGGAACTGGAAACACCTGTCCTAGAGGCCCGCCCCCCCCAGCCCTGCCCCCACCCAAGGGAGGGCCTGGCCTGATCCACCAGTTCTGGCTGAGTACATTCACCGTCCTCTCAGGCAACACACACACACACCCAGGGCCACGGGACTGGCCTGACCCACCCAGCCCCATGCGTACCTGGGCACAGACCCAACATACCCAGAAACAGCTTCCTATGCACACACTCCGTCTCACACACGTACTGGTGCTCACAATCTGAACACTCCTGGTTTCAGCCAGTCACAAACCTGCGTGTCCCTCTTCCCTTCAACACCCGCAGCTCAAACTCAGCTCCTTGCGCACCTAGCCTGTGCCCGGCCGGTCCGGCAGCCTTCCCCACACGCATGCTCCAAGTCCCCCTCACGCAGCGGCGTGCGGCCTCTTGCACAACCTCCGTGGCACTGCTCTTGGACCTCCCTCACCCTCCCAAGTCGCAGGGGTCTAGCAGAAGAGGCGGTGGGTAGCCATAATTACCAAAGGGGGAAACTGAGGCCCTTGGTCCCAGGAACGCCCATCGAGTATGCTGGGTCTGGCCCCACGGTTGCAACGGGTCCTTGGCCTCCATCTTTTTGCTGCCCTGCTGCCATGATCTGTCCCAGGTCTGGAGACACCTGACAGGAGGCCGGGCTCCAGGGGGTTAGGATGGGTTGACATGGGGGGTGGGGAGCAGAGGGAGGCAGCCCTAATGATCTACTCTGTCTGTCCCAGGGAAGCCAGAGAGTGCAGGGGTTAGGAACCTGGACAACAGAGTTCAGGTCCCAGCTCTACCACACTCAACCATGACCTCGGGCACATTATTTCATCTCAAATGGTGACATTAGCGGTATCTACTTCATAGCACTGCAGGGGATTAATGACACAGAGAGTGCTTGCGCGGTGCCTGGCACCTCCACCGAGTCAAGGCACCCCAGCAGGTTCTGGTACCGACCCAACGGCAGTGCAGACCGCTGACAATGTCCAGCCAACCCTGCATCCCATAATTCAAAGTCAAGGCTCCGGTCAGGTATCAGTCCGGCCTCCCCACATCTCTACCTCAGCTCTAGGACTCATTTCCACGTTCTCCATGGTGACTCCACCGAAGGGCCCATCTTGCCTTTACCATGCTGAAACCCTTTGAGATCCAGCTCAAAAGGTCCCAGGAGTCTGTCCTTCTTGAGTTAGGGACCCCAGTGGATTCACACTGGAGCCCATCCCAGGGCTGGTCCCAGGATGCCTGGTAAGTGAATGGAAGGGTGAAATGAAGAGAGGGCCTCAGGCTGGGGGCAGAAAGGCGCCAGATTTTAACAAAATAAAACAAAGTGCTTCTGTTCTTCAAGGGCTAACACCAACCCCAGAGGAGGACTGGTTGGGAGAAGTAATGCTCCATTTATCAGGCTCTGCAGAGAACAGGCTGTCCTGGATAAGGGGACTGTCCAGATAAATGACACTCACCCCACTGAGGACCCATCATCAGGGTGGAAATCTCTCTCCCCTCTGTCAAGCTCCCTCTGCTGCCCTTGGGGCTCTCTGAAGGGGCAGGGAGAGGTATTTGCCCCAGATAACCTTTAATTTTTGCATTCTGTAGTTCTCAGGGTCTTCCTTTGCCCCCCCCCCACCCCCACCCCTGTGGTTCTGATGCTGTCTCAAGAGAACTCTCCACGTATCATTTTGATTTTTGCCGAGAAGCCAGCTAATGGAATTGCCTGAATTGTGTGCAAAGAGTCCACAAGTGCTGAGTAAGGGCTTACTCCCTAAATGAGCTTAAAGATGTGAGGCTGAGTTTTCTGTTTCGGCAGCTCAGGTCTTGAACCCTCTTCTTGGGGCTGGCTGGAGATGTTGAGGCAGCCAATAAGAGGACCATGTTCCCCGGGGCTCCCCTCCCCCCAGTTAAGTGTGCTGCTTGTGATAACAAGTTAGAGGGACCCAACCTTGTCCACAGCTAGCTCAATGGCTCATGAGCTCCCCTGCTACTCAGACCACTTCATGGGGATGGGTAAGGGTGAGCGGCCAGCCCCCTTCCCCCTCCTGGTGGCCCCGGGCTCCTCCTTTCCATCCCCCAGCAGCACTTCCTGGCCAAGCTGAGGCCGTGCAGTGGGTTCCTGCCTTTTGATCTGGCACTTGAGATTTCTGGGAAGAAGCTATGCCTGGTTTTCCATTCCTGGTGCTCGTGTGGGGACTGTGTGTCCTGTCCCTGCTGGGGGTCCATGCCCCACGTGGGGCTGAGCTGGCCCTGGGCCCAGGAAAGGCAGGGAGTCCCTGGAGAATGAGAAGAACCCTACCCGGGGAGAAGTTCTTCCACCCAGGCGGTGCCCTTGGCCCCCACCCTAGCAGTGGCTGAGCGCCCCTAGGTGAAGAGCGTCCTCCCTCAGAAGGACCCTACAGACCCAGTCTCCACCACAGGGTCACCGGCAGCTCCGCGAGCCTCGCTCATGTTTGAGGCGGAAAGCTCCCACCTCACACGCTCCTCACAAGCCTGGGAGATACCCTCGATCCTGCCGCCAGCCCGCATCCAATCAATCACCAGGTCCAGCAGAGCCCGTTCTCCCTCCTATCTGCCCCATTCTCTCCCTGGGCAGCACCTGCCCTAGGTCTCGCCTGCACTCTGCTCCTGACTCCTCCCATCCACCGCAGCGACTCTGCTTCCGCGGTCACCCACTCCCCGTCGTGGCATCAAAGCCCTGCATGTCAAATGCGCCAGGCTCAGCCATCCATCTGCAGCTCTGCTCCCTTCCCAGTGCATGCCCAGCCTTGCCGCCGACGGTCTGTGAGTGCACGTACACTGGGGGAAAGAAGGGGACTGCCATGGCATCAGGCTCTCGGGAGTTGAGGGCTACGAAGGATCTCTTGTCCAATCACCCCTCACTGACCCTAGGGGGCAGATGCCCGCTCGGCGACACCGTGGAGGCCAGTGTGGCGAAGCAGGCCTGCTCTGGGCAGCTGAGATCCCCTGGACTAGACGGTTCCCAGTAAAAAGCTCTTCGCCAGCCTGCAATTCTCCTGGGGGTGGGGGGAGGCTTGCATCACATCTGACTCCTCGGGAATCCGCCCCCCGCCCCCGGAGCCCAGGCAACTGTGGGAGAAGGACCACGTGTGTGCCTGTCTGCAGAGGAAGTTCTGACTTCCTCTGTGTCTGGGCAGCGTCTGTAGTCAGGGCCTGGGCATGAGGGGGAGCCTGCTGTCCTGCATGCAGGATGAGCTGTTCCTCACGCCACTGCTGTTCTTTCAAGGAGAGCAGCTGCCATCTTAGCAGCGCTAGGGGCACACAGGGTTTCCCGTTTCTAAGCTGCCTGAACACAAAGCATGATCCTAAGGAATTCACAGCCTAGAAAGGACCTGAAGGAACTAGGGGCCTGCTTCAGGGAGTCTTTCCTCGGACCCTGCCTGGGTGCCCCAGGCACAGAAACCCAGCAGGTCTACAGAGCCCCAGGACACAGACTTCAGCTCAGAAGAAAGGCTTTCTAGGCTTCAGAGGATGAGACTGCCCACCTCACAGGTAGTGAGTTCCCAGTCAGCAGGAAGCATACAAGTCAAAGTTTAGAGCAGAGATTGCTGAACATTCTATGTAAGAGGCTAGGTAGAAAATATTAGGGTCTGTTGACCACCTATGGGCACAGATGATTTTTCTCCACCACCCCCAACCCTTTAAAAATGTAAAAACCATTCTTAGTGCATGGGCTGTACACAAACAGCTGCTGGTTGGATCTGGCCTTCCTGCCAACCCTTGATCTAGAATTCTAGATTACTGCCAAGAGAAGGGGTATGCTTTGGAACACCTCTGGCTAGTCTCAACATCCTTCCCTCTACCCCAGGGTCTTCTAGACCACCCTGCGAAGGAGGGTTAGAGCTCCCTCTCCAGCTTCTCTTCTCTGTCCTAGATGTTCTTGGGGGGTGAACGGGGTAAAGAGCAACCTCAGCTCTGAGCTCCAGTTAGAAGGAAGAAAGGGCCAGCGTGTCCAGTTCAGTCCCTCAGCCTGGCCTTGACCCCGACTTCCTGGTCCCTGCTTTCCCCTCCCCCACAGCTATCCTCCGCTGTCCAGAGTTTATATCTCCGTAGCAACGCTCAGCCACGCCCCAGGGTCAGCTGGGAGTTCTAGCAGATGCTATACAGGTGGGGCTGGAAGGATAGCCCCACCTGCCAGGTGCCCTGGGGCCCCTCCTGGGGCCTGCAGAAGAGGCCCAGAAGCCAGATGGAGCTAGAAGCTGGGCCCCAACCCACCAGGAAAGGTTCCGACCACCCACGCTGCTTCTCTGCTTCTCCGGAAGAGCCCTGACACGGCTTCTCTCTAGACCCAGGCCAGGCCTTTGCCGTGGCCTCCTCACTGCTCCCTGACCCCCAGAGCCTCCCCTGCCAGCACAGGGATCTTCACGTCCCTGTGGCAGGCCCTGTCCACAGCCTTTCTGGGCTCCCCAGTGCCCCCACCGCCACCCCGGCACCCCACATGTCTGCAGTTTTGCTTGTGCGGCTCCTCTGCCTTCTCCCTGACGAGCTGTGAGTCACCTCGCAGAGAATACACTAATACTCCTCTGGAGAGCCTTCCAGAACCCTCCCCTCCTCCTCTGCCACCGCGCGTCTCGGACAGGCGCAATCGGCCCTGCAGAGGACCGCTGGCTGGGTGTGCCGCCCCACTGGCTGTCACCCTGGCGGGAACGCTGCTCGCCACGCCACACGGCACGGCCAGCCTCCCACAGCGCCACGGAGCTACCCGGTCCCGGAGGTTCGTGCTGAGAAAAACCCTGCTCTCCGGGCCAGGTGCCTTCTCCCTCCCCCTCCTCTGCTCCCACGGGGCCTGTCCACACTTCGGTCCATGGCTGCCCCGAGACGGCTCGTCCCAAGGAGACATGTGCTCCCTCTAGACGAAACTTCCACATTGTCACGGGTCCCAGCACCAGGCTGGGCGTAGACAGAGTTGTTACTAACTGATAAACAAGCCACGAATCTGCGGGGCCGAAGCGGTGACGTAGCTGTGACAGGCTGCAGTGGTGTAAGAGATTGTGCAACTGCGTGTGGGAAACCGCTGCGAGGTCTGTACGTGACTGAGCTTGACGCGGCCTGGAAGTCAGAGCACGAGGGACCAGCTGGGTAGCAGCTGTAGGTGTGTGAAAGGGTGTTTGGGTACCGTCCGACTGTAGTGTAAAACTGCCAGTCCTTCTATGATGGGCAAGGATGCAGACGGAGCCAGACTCCTGGATTCAAATCCCAGCTCCGCTGCTTACTAGCTGTGTGTCCTTGGTTTAATTGCTTAATATCTCTGTGCCCCACTTTCTTGTAAAACAGGGATGATAAGGCCTACCTAATGACGATATTACAAGACACAACTGAAGGGTGATTTCTGAAGTACTGAGAGTAAGGCTTGGCACACAGTAAGCTGTAAGGGTTTGTGTTAGCGGAGACGGGTGAAGGGGAGAGGGGAGGGACCCAGAAATCTCTGGATCTTGACAGAGGTAAGGAGAGGCTGCCTGGGGCCCAGAGCCTGAAGCCTGAAGCCGGGAGCCGGGAGCCCAGTGCAGACCCAGCGGACAGAGGGCTGTGATGGGAGGTGGTTCTTACCTCTAGCACTTTCACTCACGAGCAGGGCCATCTTGGGCAGACCTTGTCTGCTCTCCAGGCCAAGTTCCTCCTCTGTCAAACAGGGAACGCTGAGCCAGTGGACCATCAGGCCCCTTCCAGCCCCAACTCTGGTTTCTGAGGATGCCTTATTCTGAGACATGCCCGACACTGTCCCTTGGCCAGGAACTCATGGATTCTAAATGGCCTTTAGTCATCTCTATTGGCAACTCAGCCATTTGGGGAAGGGAGAGGCAGTTCTCTCCACCCAGGATGGTGGTCAGGATGCCTTGTTCATTTATTTGCTCTCCCTGTGGCTGGGCTTCCCTCTCCCTCCGCCCCCCAGGAGACAGGAGGCCCGGCAGGGGTGTCACAGGGATGCGGTCATCACTCTGGGTGAGGCCCGGAGGCCACCGGGTAGCTCAGCCTCTCACTTTCCAAGTGACCTCACTAGCCTGAGTTCCTTCTTTAGAAGAAGGCAAGATAACTAGCCCCACCCACCTTGTGGGGCTGCTTTGAGCAGATAATTTACGGGGAGGTGCTTTGTAAACATTTAAGATAATGTCAGGATTAATTAACCACTTCCAGGAGGAAGCCCTTTGGGGCCTGTTTTATGGAGGAGCCCCAGCTTCTGGCATCCTCACCATTAGTGGGGCACAGTCTCCTTCAGAGAGCAGGCCGCCCGGACCAGCCCAGGGCCGCTTCCTGGGAGTGTCACACAGACTGGCGGCGGGGGTGTGGGCAATACCACATCAGGGCCACACTTCCTGCCACGGCACCTCGGCAGGGGCCGTCCCCACTGCCTGGGCCACCTGTCCGTCCTTCCCCCAGGGCCAACTCCCCTTCAGGGTCTGCCCAGCTGCCAACTCCTCCTCGAATGCCAGCATTAGCCTGCCCTCCTCTCTGCTCCCGAGGCCCCCCAAGCCCTCCATTAATTAGGAAGCCCCCCAATTAACTATGCTCTGGCTCTTCCCAGGAGTCTCCCCCGCCCCCTGGAGTCTTCGGAGCTTAGGGCCGGGCCGGGTGGGGCCCAGCTCAGACCGTGTGTCACAGCTCTACCCCTCCCGACTGTCTGGGACAGGGCCGGGGAGGGGGGGGGGCCCTTGCAGAGCAAAAGTGTTGGCAGGGCTGAGTCACCACCCTGCCGCCTCCCAGCACAACCGGCCGTCATCTCTTCCTCTCCTGTCATCCTATCCCCTCCTCACAGGTTAGCTGCATCACGGCGCATCCGCTCCCGGCTGGAAGCAGTAGGGCCAGGCCGGCGAGAAGTACGTGCAAGGTGCAGGTGTAAGTAAGGGGCGCGGGCACACGCTCCGGAAACCCCGCTCCGCTGCAACGCGGGCGCTATTGATTCTGGACTCGGGTCCTCACCGCGGACCTCTGAAGTGACCTCTGGACAAGTGCCCACAAACGCTCCCATAAAGGCCGTCTGCAGTTGGGCTGGGCGCTCCGTGCCGCCCACCGGCTCTGCCAGCCGCCCCACCCGCGCTCCTCCGCTGTTGTGCCTTCCGCCTGTCTCTGATTAGGCAGGAGGCCCCAAGAACGTGGATGTGTCCGCATCTGCAACTTCAGAAGTGTCTCAGTCTCAGCTCCCAGCCAAACGCAATCCCAGTGCCTCTGCTCCCCCAGCCCCTGCCTCCCGAGACCCCTCCCCATCTCGCCTTCAGCCCCTCTCTGCTGATTCCTTATGGCACATTTAAAAAAAAAGAAGTTTTCACATGTGAAAAAGCATCCCAGGTGGACCACCTCTCCAACCACCCCCTCTTTTCTTCCTTCTCCACCGAATCTCTTGGAAGGACCCTCCCCGCTCTTTCCCATCCACCCTCCCTCCTCAACCAGCTGCAGGGAGCCTTCTATCACCGCGGTTCCACCCAGTCAACCTTTGGTCACCACAGGGCACCATCCGGTCTTCGGCATTGGGCAATATGGGGCTGACTTGCCCAGGTCACCGTCTGGGGCACCTGACAGCACTCCGTCACCCTACTACTCAACTCCTCTTTTTACCCCAGTCTCTCTAGGACATCCCCCTCTCCTACTATTTGGATCCCAGTGACCAACTCCCAGTCTTTCTCCAGCTGACTACCCGCCAGAGGAACAGACCCACATGTCAAATGTTTCCTGTATGTCTCCAGCTGTGTCACGCCAAGCCTCAGTTCTGGAATATCCCCCCCGCACCTCTCAGCTCCTCCCATACCTGCTTCCCCTGCAGACCCCACACCACCCAAGCCAGAAAAACCCAGAAGCCACTTTAAACCCTACTCTTGTCCTCCCACTGAACTGATGACCAAATCCTGCCCACTCTTCCTGCTCGGTGTTTGTTTTCCTAGCCCTATTCCAGTGCAGCCTTCTCGCTATTTCCCTATCTCTCATTTCCCATTCTCAGATCCCTCCCACGGCCCGGATGCCCGAATCCTTTCCCTAAAATGCAAATCTGATTCTATCTGTCCTCTTCAATGAGTCCCTATTGTCCTCACTGAGAAGTCCATACTCCTAGCTTGGCCCACGCTTGGTGCCCACGTGCCTGTCCTGATGGTGCCATGCCATGCCAGTGGCTGGTATTTTGTGGATGAATTCTACCCACCAGGCCCTTTGTAAGTCAGCCTTGGGCTTACCTCGTTGGTCTCCCCAGCCTTCTTTCTCTTCCTGCTCACCCTTCCCTGGACACACCAAGTCTCTCTCATCTGTCTACCCAACCCTGATCTGTTTCTGGAATCCACTTCTATCCTGATCTCAGAGTCCTCATTCTGTCATTAACTCACTAAGTGATCATAGTTGAGACATCACTTAACCCAGGAGCTCTTGACTTTGGCCACACGTAAGGATCAGTTGGGGTGTGTTAAACATTCGATGCCCAAACAGCATCCCAGATCAAACAAATCAGAATCGGGAGTGTCCAAGGGACCCCAAGGTGCAATCAAGTGCAGAACTCAACCTCCCTCTAAGACCGTGCAGAATTTCCATCTGTATGATTCCCGAGTGCAGCCAGCTCCTAGGCACACACCTTGGCAAGAGCTGTTTAGAACACTTAGCTAAAGCAGGGCTTGGGGCTGTTCCAAGCATGGGCGCCATTTCAGACAAGCCTGGAAAAGTCCTGTCACCTCCACTGCAGCTGAGCATGACTCAGCAGGCCAGGCCTTCCTGGTGACCTGCTCCCGGGCATCAGGCGTGGCCCCCCACAGCCACCCTCCGCCTATCTGGAGGAGAACCAGTTCTGACTCCCGACACTGCTCAGTTCCCCTGAACGGGCCATTGGTCCTGGGGAGTCAGCTGCACTCACTTTCTAGCCTCACCCTCTGGACAACAGAATGTGGTCCTGACAGGACTGTCCACTCTCATTTCGTCCTCTCCAGGAAGGTACAGATTTTTCAACTGACAAGGCAGTTGGTCAGGAAGACAGCCTGAGATTGTGGAAACAGTCTGGCTTCTGAATCCACCATTCACTAGCTATGTGACCTTGAGAGGTGTTGGTTATTTCATCTGCCTAGGGCCTCAGTCTTTGGGTCTATAAAATGGAACTCACCACCCAACCTCATAAACATATGCAAAAAGGCTGTTATAGAGAAGGGACTCCTTATGATTTCCTTTCCTGCCCCTTGACCCCTTTCCTCTTCTTTCCTCCCTAAAGCAGGTGGCTGAGCTGGAGGTGGTCGCAGGGGTCCCTCTCAGTCCTGATATTCAAGGGAACAAGTGAGGACAGATCTGGGATGTGCCACGGGGAAAAGGAAGTAAGGCAGACCCCTACTCCCTATGGTTCCCTACAGCGAGACGCCATTTTTACTTGGACTGGCACAGGACCTCCAGGGGAAGGAGGCTGTTTCCAAGTGGAACAGGAGCCATTACAAGGGAGGGAACTGCTTGCGGATGGGTGTGAACCCAGGCTTGGGGACCACCCGGTTGGGAGAGCTCCAAGGCAGACTGGGGTTGCTGGGCAGGTTTCCTTTCTCTGCCCACTCTCCCCACCTGCAGGATGGGAGCAGCGATTGTCGCCTGCCTGCCTTGGAGAACGTGAGCAGCAGGGAGATAAGCACCACCAAGCCGACTGGAACCCCAGAGTGTCACATAAATGCAGCATCCTTGTGTCAGGCATTGCTTTGACGATTACAAAGGTCTGTGTTGGGGTGGGGGGTTGGTCAAGATGACTTATAAAGCCCCTGTGATTTTGCAGCCCCAGGATTCCAAGGCCTCTGAAGTGACCTCTGGACAAGTGCCCACAAACGCTCAGGGCCAGAAAATTGACCTCTGGACAAGTGCCCACAAACGTTCAGGGCCAGAAAATTGGCTGGTGGGAGCAGATGGTGAATTGATGTAAATGACTGACACCCAAGAGGCAGGGTGAGCCTGTGGGGTGTGCAATGCCCAGCAGAGCAAGCTGGTGTTGATAAGCCAAGGGAGGCAGAGCACTCACCTTCTGGGGGGCATTGATGACGCCAGTGTTGTAGCCAAACTGCAGGGAGCCAAGCACTGCCCCTCCCACGGCCAGCATGAGACGGCCCGTCAGCTTCTGCAGAGAAAAAAAACCCATACTGTTACAGGCATGCCTGGGCCCAGGTTACTACAGGGCAGGGCATGGGCTGGCAGGTTCCCGTGTTCAGATATCTGGCCTGGCTCCTGGCAGCACACCAGTCCTTCTCCCAGGAAACTCGGCCACTTCCTGACCTCAGATGCCCGAACCAGCCCCGCTGACTTCTAGACTCGGGGCTGGCCAGACTCATTCCTGGGGAGAGGGGGGAATTAGGGTCTTCTCTCTGTCTGCAGCCAGGTCTTGGCCTTCTGGAGTCTCATTCCTCTGGGGGAGCCATGCCTGGGTCCAGGTGGCTCCAGACTCTGTCTGGGAAGCCCAGGAATCAACTTCCCTATGAAAGGGGGGCCAAATTATGTGGGAGGAACAGTATAGGGAGAGGGAAGCACCCTGGATTTGGACCGGAAAGTGCTGGCTTCTGATTCCAGCCGACCTGAATCCCAGCAGGCTGCCACCCTTCCCCAATCCTCCTGGACCCCATTTGCATGAGTGCAAGGCAGGAACAGTCATGCCCAGCAGCATGAGCGATGCGGTCTTTCCCTCTCCTCCCTCCATTCCTGGGGCAGAAAACGGAATCCTGAGAGGCAGAGACAAGTCCCAGATTACTCAGGGGTCTGCAAAGAGCCAGGTTCCTGACTCCCCATCCCATGCCTCTCATGGCAACCATCTGCAGACCATGAGCTTCCCAGGGTTATGTGGACACAGATGACGTAACAGCCAGGAATGTGCTCTGGAAAAGTACACGACACTAGGCGAGTAGGAGTGTTGGGCCAAGGTGTTTCAATGGGCAAAGGGTTAGGGGAGAAAAAAGCTGGCAGAGTTTCTGTCCCCTGGCAGCCTGGGGCGTGGAGGCTGCAGGCAGGGAAGAGGCCAGCAGGCAGGAGAGTAAGGTGCCTTGCTGGAGAAAGGG
This sequence comes from Ailuropoda melanoleuca, assembly GCF_002007445.2. NCBI lineage: Eukaryota > Metazoa > Chordata > Mammalia > Carnivora > Ursidae > Ailuropoda > Ailuropoda melanoleuca. The sequence continues at coordinate 19,406,771 of NC_048219.1, forward strand.
AGAGGACTTTTCTTTTCTGCCTTTCAACATGAAGAAGCCAAGAAATGTGACATGAGGCCGGCCCTTAACTGGTTGAGAGAGCAGAAAATTGGAGGAGGGGCTGCCAAAAGCAATGACCGGTGCTCACCGTGTGTGCCACACCAGGCTGGGAGCTAGCGGGGAAGGTCAGGAAGCACTAAGCCACAGCCTTTGGCCTCAGTTTCCCCAGAGAACCCGAAGCAGCCCTGACTTCAAGATCCTCACAGATAGCACTGGGCTTATGGCTAATCGGACACGTTCCTAGCGTGGTCTTTTCATTCTCTAGAAGCTGTCAGGCCAACGATGGCAAAAGCCACGGTTCTCACATTGGAGGCTGAGGAGGAGGCGGCTTCCGCCAGCCTGCGTGCTCCCGTGGAGTCCATTCTTCGCCAGATGAGTGCTGGGACCGCCCCTCCCGCCGGGCCACCTCGCCCCTTCCGGGCCCAACTCTGGACATTCATCCGAGGCTGGGGCTCTCCTCATAGTGGGCTGCACTCCTTCCAAAGTCTCCCTTCTCTTAACTCCCCAGGGAGCCTCCAGACCCAGGGCTGTCGGCCCCGTGTGGGTGGGGAGCACCGGACAGCCATCCTCTGTGGGCCCGAGCCAAGCTAACTCATCGGGTGACCGCTGGGACGCAGGCAGAGGCTGTCACAAGGCACTGAGCGTGGATGAAGGAGGGCTGAAGAGTGGCAGTTTTAGGCCCCCGTGAGAGGGCTCGCTGCCTGATGAGTCGCATGTGTTAACTCAGGGTTTTCCACTGCACGGTCCAGAGTACGGTATTACGGTGTGCCAGATACATATTTCTCTAGTTCACAGTAGAATAAATATAAATATGATTTAATAAAATGTGGCATAGCTATATCACAGAATACAGAAAAAAAGAAAGCTCTTTACATATTGATTTGGGACACTTCCCAAGATGTATTAATGGAAAAGCTAGCTTCACAGCAGCGTGATGCCTGCTACCTCTGGTGTTAAAAAAAAAAAAAAAAAAAGGACAAAGGCTGAGGGTGGGGGGTGAGGAAGAACATACCACCCGCCGACTTGAAGTAACGCATGAGAAAGGTAGCGCGTACGCTGGGGGGTGCGTGGCAGAGGCGGGAGAAGAGAGGCTTCGCTTCACACCCTTCTACATGTTTTTGAATTTTGGACCATGTGGATGTATCGCCCACTCAAAAGAACTTACTTATAAGTCCCTTGGTTTCACATGCCTTAGAATAAAGCATTTACATAAAAATATAAGTGAAGAACAACACAGATGATCTGTGGACCAGGAAACCAACAGCACGGCAGCAGGGGCTCTGCAAGAGGGAAGTCCTGTGATTACAGACCCCGTTTTCAGTCTGGCTCTGAGGTTCCAGAGGTGTCCATGCCTCTGAAGTTACTCTTGGGGCCCTGTTGAGCAGCCGTGGCCCCTGGCAGCAGGGACTATGGGGAGCCAAGGACAGACCCCTGGGCTGGAATTGCCACGGGCAGGTCAAGGTCAAATTCTGCTTTAGAAAACCTGCCTACCCACTCCCTGGTTATAGCCACAGCCACCCAGGCAAGCTGCTGCACTAGGACTCACGCATATTAGTGACCCATGCTCTGGGCCCTGGATGAATGACACAGGCCCCCGGCCTGACATCACGGAACAGGCTCCTGGGCAAGTGGGGAGGCCTGTGTGGTCGGAGTTCCCACAGGGGGGTGGGAGAAGGCCTTGTGGGAGCCCTGGAGGGAGAGACTTCTAATTTTGCCTGGGGGCAATTGAAGATAGGTTCCCCAGGAGGTGACATTGGAGTTGGCCTGTGAAGGACATGCGGGGAGTCTGCCAAGTGGGGAGGCAGTGGCAAGACTGCATTCCAGGTAGACAGAACAGTACGTGCAGGGGGAAGAAGAGGGGCCTGATTCTGCCGGATTAAACAGGGAGTGCTCAGTGCAGCCGGATGCTAGAGGCAGGGGGCGGTGCATGTCCCCCCCTTTGGAGGCACGCCACCCCCCCCACACACACCATACCCAGCTGGAGCTGGGCTGTACTGAGAATCAGGAGACCCAGGCTGAAAGACAGAGAACCACTTCCCTTCACTTGGGAGCTGGGACACGTGGAGGCCTCTGGCCTCAGTTTCCACACAGGAAATGAGGATCAGAGCTCTTTCCCTAAACACTTGCTGTCACGTTGGTATCTGTGGCCATCATGGAGCCTGGCAGGGTTTATCTGACAAACATTTGCTGCACCCAGGAAGGGTGGGAAGTCACTCTCCATTGGGCCACCATGGCACCCTCTGCCCCCACCTGCTCCGTGGCTGCAACTGCAGTGCCACAACGAAATCCATTCGTTCCACATGCGTATCTAGGTGTCGAGCTGATGGGACTACTTGGTGACAACCTGAGAAGGGTAACAAACCCACAGCTGTGGCTTTCTTGTGAAGCCTTCTTTAAGAGTGGAGGAGCAATGTGGAATCTGGTATCTGTGACGCCCAGGAGCCCACCCTGGTCACCCACCTGTGACCATCCTGGGGCTGAGGTACCTTCTAGAACACCCCACCCTCTTGCAGGGTTTTGTCTGGCTGTGTCCTCTGCAGTCTGCAGCTCTGGCTTCTAGCAGTTGAGAATACCCATCTGCTATTCACCCACCAGTCTGGGAACTCCAAGAATGGGGCCTGAGTCTTACCCAGCTCTGCAGCCAGAGTGCCCAGGGTAGGGCGCAGTACCGAACATTTGCGAAAACAAACCCCTTCTGAATTTAGCTCTCAGGCAACACAGGTTCTGCGCGTACCCATCTGGCCAGGACAGGGCTCGTCCGAACAGGTTTTACCTCGGCCGCCGATCGGACCCCTGATGGTTAATAGAGCATCAGCTCTGAGAGGCAGAAACAGGCTAACGATAACTCGCAACTCCCAGGACTTGAGAAGAAAGATCTCTGAAATGAGGCAGACCCGAGTTCAAATCCGGGCTCTCCTAGGAGTGCCATAGGCCTCTCAGTTCAGCAAGTGCCCAGGCTCAGGGGCCAGCATAGGAGGACCTCACAGCCCCACCCCCACCCGCCCTATCTCAGTGCGAGGGTCCTCCCTCTCCCGACCCTCTCCCAGAAAGCCGCTGATGAGGTGTGAGCCTCGGGACCTCTCCTCCCACACACTGGGATGCCAGATGGCACGCTGGCTGTGTCACATAACTTGCTAAGCACTGTGGCCCTTTGACCCATGCCCGTGTGCCCTTCCACAGCACCATGCTCCAGCCTTGGGCTTGGCCTGCAGCAGGCCCTTGGTCAATATTGGCAGAGGGAGGGCACGTGGCTACTGCCATTTGGAGGCAGGGCATTCCCTGCAGGAGGAGGGTCCCGGTGTTGGCACGATCCAGACACTGCTCCCATCCCATCCTCCTGCAGCTTCTCGCATGGTTTCCTGACGGGCGCGGAAGCACAGGACCTGGGCTTTCTAACGGCTTGGTCCCCAAGTTCTAGGGAGGACAGGGGGGGATGAGGCAGGGAGTATGGAATCCACAAGCGCTCCCTTTTGATTTATTTTCTGTATGGTTTTTTTCCCCAAAAAAATCTCATTTGAACAAAATTCTGGGCATTAGAAAAGAAAGAAGCCCAAGAAATTGCAGAATTGCTTTAACAGTCTCACATGACAGATGGGGAGCCTCAGGTCAGAGGGCAAGACTCCCAGGATTGTCAGCAAACAAAAGCCAGGGCTGCGACTCGGGTCCTCTGGGTTCCTTGACTGGCAGTTTACCCTCTGACCCCTTCCATCCTGCCAAGTCTTTTCAAAACGAAGAGTGATGGGTCACCCCTCAAAGCCTAACCTTCAGGTGACCTCAGGCATTTACTCCTTTGGAGGCCTTCCCCTCGAGCTTTCCAGGGATGCCAGGACTTCTGCGTGGCTGAGCCTCCCGTGCACCCCACGGTGGCCCCGGGGCAGAAGGCCCTCATCCACCTTGCAGGCAGAGAGGAGAGGCGGGAGCCGCTGCATTGATCAGTTCCCGCAGCACCCGCCAAGCCACGGGCTGCTTCTGCACCCTGATCTCACCACTACGCACACGCGCCGGGGGGGACTGCTCCCACTTGGCAGGTGAGAAAACGGGACGTTGGGAGAGAAAGCGGATAACCAGAAGGTCCTCTGCGTCTGTGATGCTTCTGGCAGGAGGCCTCTGAGGCCACATCCCATGCCCGTCCTGCTCGTGCCCTCCCCTTGCTCCCAGGCACTGGCCCCCGAAGGAAGCAGGGTTCCTACCTGGTGCTTTCTATGTAGGTCAAATTCTGTTCTAGCAACTTTTGGGGCCTTGCCCAGTCTGAGCCAGGATAGCCCAGGCCGGAGCTCAGAAACCTCTGGCCACTTGGGTGGATCTTGCTCTAAGCCAAGGCTGGCAAACTAGGGCCTGTTGGCCATATCCAGCCTGCCAGCTAAGAACGGAGTTTCCATTTTTAAGTGGCTGGAAAAGAAAAAAAAAAAAAAAAAAGACTAATATTTTGTGATACATAAAAATGACTCCAAACTCAAATGTCGGTGACCACGAATAACAGATTATTGGAACACAGTCACATTCACTGATTTATATACTGTTTATAGCTGCTTTTACACTACCGTGACACACAGGGACCACAGAGCAGAAAGTCTGTCAGCTTCTGCTTGAAGCCCTAGGTCCTCAGAACTGCTCTCTGTTGGGGGACCTGGGAGTCTCAATCCATTAAGCGTCTGCCTTCGGCTCAGGTCACGATCTCGGGGTCCTGGGATCCAGCCCCGCGTCGGGCTCCCTGTTCCTGGGGTGGGGGGGGCAGGTGCCGATGGGAGCCTGCTTCTCCCTCTCCCTCTGCCTGCTGCTCCCCCTGCTTATGCTCTCTCTCAAACAAATAAAATCTTAAAAAAAAAAAAAAAAAAGAACTGCTCTGTGCAAACCTAGCCCATGAACTGCACAGGAGTTTCAAAGCCTTCCAGGTAAAAGCAGATCATCCTCTCTAAATAACCAAAAAAGTGTCTGTCCTAAAACGGAACACTAGAGCAAACAAGTGGCTCCCAGGGCTGTGTGTGGGTCCCAGACATCTGGAAAAGCAGACACCCCAACAGGTACCCATTCAAGGGGTAAGATGGGCACCAATTCGACCCTGATGTAATTCACCAGGTCAGACCATGGGAATATGCAGAGGTCCCTGTCGGAGGACAAGTTTAAGTCCCAGCTCCCCGCACTTGTGTGACCTTGAGAAAGCCCACTCCCTCCAGACCTCTTTCTCTCCACAAGAGAGGTTTCCTAATAATACGTTACTAAAGAAAGATAATACCTGAATGCTTGTTCCCAGCGCTATTCTAGTCAGTGGGCATTCGGCAAGAAACCAAACCAAACCCCTGCCTTCTTGAAACGTGATATTTTAGTTGGGGGTGGGAGGGCAGAAAATAAAACCTAAAATACATCAGGTGGCACGTGGTATGAAGAAAGAAAGTGATGGGGGTGCTTTGTATCTTAATCACAGTGGGACATGCCTGTAATGGAATATTGTGCAGCTGTTGGAAAGAATGCAACACATCTGTATGTCCTTGGTATGACGTGAGTGCCAGGGTAGACTGTTAAGGGAAAAAGCAAGGTGAAGAACAAGGTGTCGGATGTCTGTTTTGTGTAAGGAAGGGGGAGAAAATGAACTTGTATAAATGGCACTTGCTTGTATGTGCAGAGCAAATACATCTGTACATACTGACCTCTCGGGGATGGGGGGTGAACAGGGGGGCTGTGCAGGGCACACAGAACTATGTAGAAAGTGTGATCCATTTATAGGCACGCACATACACACATGCCCAAAAAGAGGTCTGGGAGGAGAAACACCAAACCATCACGACCGGGAGAAGACATTGATTCTTTTACTCTGCATGCCTCTCGATAGTCGATTCCATCATTTCCATAATTTTTTTTCAAGATTTTATTTATTTATTTGCCAGAGAGAGAGAGCCAGAAAGCACAAGCGGTGGTGGTGGTGGGGGGGAACAGCAGAGGGAGAGGGAGAAGCAGGCTCCCTGTGCAGAGACCCCAGGACCCCGGGATCATGACTTGAGCCCGAGGCAGACGCTTAACCAACTGAGCCATCCTGGCGCCCCTCATTTCTGTAATTTTCAAAGCATCTATGACCTGACCCCGAGAGGTAGATATTATCCCCACCGCAGGGGAGGAAACAGACTCCAACAGAAGGTGTGGCTTCCCTGAGGTCAAATGGTAGAGCTGTTTCTGCCGGCTCCCTTTCCTGCCCACTCCCAAATACCAGTGGGAGGCCAGCTCTGGGATAGGCGATCTGGGGACACATCCGGTCCAGCAGAGGCCTCAGTGGCCAAAGGTTCCATAAGCGGGGTCTGGCAAGAGGTCTCTCCCCTTCCAGGGTGCCGAGGCCCTGGAGAGGCCAAAGCCAGCAAGACGTTGGTGCCGAGGTCTTAGAGTGGGTAACTCTGCCCCCATTCTGCCCCAAGTTCATGGCCTGGGAGCCCTGCTCAGTTCCTACGAACTCCACCGCTTCTGCATTAGCTACTGCCTTCGGGGCTTGGCGGCTAGATGGCAGAGCCTCGGGCTCCCCTCCACCCCTCCCACGGAGGGAGGTAACAATCAGGGGTTTGTTTTGGTGGCCAGGCCTGGGCCTGCCAGCCTGGTCACAGCCTCTCTGAGCCCACGAGGCCAACCAGGAGCCTTCTCAGACTCCACCATCCGGGGGACGCCAGTTACTGAACTGAGTGGCTTTGTCACCTGTGTGCCCAGGAGTGAGGCGGGGGAAGGGTGAGGCTGCAGGTCCCAAGCCAATGCTGCACACTTCCCCCTTTGTTCTAGGCCTCTCCAGCTCTGCCAGCTCCGGGGGAGGGGGAACTGGATGCCGGTACCCTCAGAACCAGAGGGGAGCTCTAGGCCCTGACACCCCGTGACCAGGAGGCTCTGGGTATAGCTGAGCTCCCTGAAGTCACAAGCTGATTACGGGGGATTTGGGACTGACCCAGCGCTGGGGCAAGTAGGGTTGGGTCCCCGAAAGGCTCAGCAGGGGACAAGGATCATAATGGAGATGTTTACACTGTCCGTGCATGTAAAGTGGCCATACAAAGGGCCTTCCCACCTAAAGAGCCACCTCCTTGAGGTGGGGACTTGGCCAGTCTCAGCATACCTGCCATGGGTAGCAGGCTTCCAGCTCCACGGCTCTGAGGAAAGTCACTTGCCCAAGGTCATAGTTTCCTGAGGACACGTTTTGTTTCCATTCTCAGAAGGATTTCAGTTGTCAAGTTATGTCTAATCCCACATTTCGACTCCGACTGTACCCAGAAGCAGCCTGAAGTCCTGGAGTGTGGGAGTTCCTGCCCACTGGGCAGGGGGGTGGAAAAATCATCTTTTTTTTTTTAAATACTCAGGAACATCTCCAATTCTTTGTGAAAGCCTTATCTTGGACAAGCGTCTTTCCTTCGTGGGCCCCACTTTCCCCATCTATCAAATGGAGGGCTGGGCCGTGCGATGGAAAGTCCCTTCCTGCTCCAACTTTCCTTGATCTTATGTCATCCCAGAGAGGCTGGCAGCATGTTTTGCAGTAGGAGGCTCAGTGTGTGACCTTGGGAAAGTCATTTCTCATGGGACAGTGATGTCACTGTGGCTCGCATCTCCCTCACAGGGGAGGCAGGGCAGCCACATTAGCGGACCCATCCGGGCCCGGCCCTCCCACCCAGCCACTAGCTCCGCCGACCCGCTTCCCAACAAACCCCTGCGGCAGAAGAACTGGCCGGTGGGATCTTTCATGATTGACTCCACTGATCGGCACTCATGACCTGCGCATCCCGGGGCTCCCCAAAAGCTCCCATTGTCAGAATGCCAAACTTCTGGATAGAGGCCACAACCCAGGTACAGTCACCTGGGACCCAGGTAAGTGCAATGGACCGCGGGAGTCCAGAGAAGCAAGGGGCATTTATGGAGCCTCTGTGGGGACAGATCCATTTCTCTCTGAATTCTTATACTCTAATCATGAAAATGACATCACTCTGCAGAAGAGGCAACTGAACTAAACTGGAATTCAAAACCACATCCACAGGACTTTAAAAGTCTATGCTCTTCCTACCACTGAGGGGCTGAGGAGCCTTGCAGATCTCTGATTTCTCCTTTATCTGGAAGACAGAAAAGGAAGAGGCCCCGCAGAGGCCCTGGGCGCCACAGGGACTGGCCAGGAATTCTTCCCAAAGGGCTGGGCGAGAGGTCCTAGGGCAGGGCTCACCTCACCTGTTGCCCCGGAGGGGGCACGAGCAAACCTTTAGCTGGGAGGGGAGGCATTCAACCTGTCCCCCACTTCCTACTTAGTTAAACTCAGCACAATGCACAGAGGACACCAATGTGCAGAGGACACGACAGTATACGGGGGAAGTCGGTTGAGTCTATTCTCAGTGCGTTAAGAGATGAAGGGGAACACAGCAGAAAGAACGTCAGAGGCACCCGGCTGGCTCAGTCGGTAGAGCGTACAACTCTTGATCTTGGGGTTGTGAGCTGGAGCCCCGTGTTCGTGTGAGGTTACTTTAAAAAAACATTTTTTTTTTTTAAAGATTTTACTTTATTTATTCGACAGAGATAGAGACAGCCAGCGAGAGAGGGAACACAAGCAGGGGGAGTGGGAGAGGAAGAAGCAGGCCCACAGCGGAGGAGCCTGATGTGGGGCTCGATCCCAGATCGCCGAGATCACGCCCTGAGCCGAAGACAGACGCTTAACTGCTGTGCCACCCAGGCGCCCCTAAAAAAACATTTTTTTTTAATCTTTAAAAAAGAAAAGAGAGAGAGAGAACGAACTTCAGAGTCAGACACACCTGGTTGAAAGACCTCAGGCAAGGGACACAATCTCGCCAGGCCTCGGTCTAACGTCCTTCACAAAAGGGCCGTGCTTGCTGATCAAACGGGCAGTCTCCAAAGGGAAAGGCTTTATTCCAGAACGTATACGAATGACCCAGAGAGGGTTTAGCAAAAAAAAAGTTTTTAACCCTAACTGTTATCTGTGTCTCTTTTTAAAATTTCTATCTTATGTAGGCATACAATCTACTAGTTAACAGTGTATACACATGAATTTGTAAATACAGATAAAACCACTGAGAAGGAGGGACTCCAAAGTTATTTACTGATGGGCAGACAGTCCTAAGTTTGGAAGGTGCTGCATGCAAACACCCACCGGCTACAGCATTTAGAACCAGCTCGTACAAGGGCAGCCTTTGAGTTTAGGCAAACTCTCCCGTTGGCCCAAAATTCAAGAAAGGGTGTGGTGAAATGGGCCGGTGGATACTGAAAGCCCTTTTTGACTGGCCTGGGTTCAAATCCAACCCCACCACTGACTAGCTGTGTGGCTTCAGGAAAGTTACCTCTCTTCTCTGAGCTCCAGGCCTGTGAACCAGTAGGGCTACATGGAGGGTCAGTAACAGTGGCATTTTAGCCAAGAGCCTGGTAAACTGTAAGCGCTTGTCTCCTACACTTTTCTGTCTGCTCAGAATATTCACTTAGCCACTCAACAAAGAAACACCCAGGTCCTGCCAAACAGGACAGTTCTTACTCTTGAAGAAGTTTAAAAAAAAAAAAAGTCATTCTTTTTTACAGACAGGGAAACTGAGGCCCAGAGAGATGAAGTTGCCTGTCAGAGCCCTGAGATAAAACATCAAGGGTCTCTAACCCTTACCACTAGCTAGAATCACTTGTTTTATTTTTGTTTTGTTATGTCCGTATGCCAGGATAATGATTCACCGGGTCTGCGGCTCAGAGTCTCACCCCAGGGTGGGGTGAAACAAGTTATCTGGATTCAACAGGTATGAGGGAAACTTTTCCCCGCTGAGAGGACGGCCTGGCGTGAGTCAGGCGCCACTCTGGCCAGGCCAGACACCGCTCGGTCCCACTGGTCACCTCCGTGGCCCAAAGGAAGGGCAGTGCAGAGTTCAGTCCTACCCCACATTCCAGGTTTTAAAAGGAGGGTGGGGGGGGACCCCTGCGCCTCCCCTGCCAAGGACCTGGGAAAATTCGAGAGGGATCGCTTCAAAGAAAAAAGTCACTTTAAAATATTCTTCACAAGGGGAAAGGGAGGGTAAGAGAGAAACAATGCCCTGCACACAGGAGGGGATCGATAAATATTTGTTGAAAAGGAACCGTTCTGGGAGTCACAAAGATCCCCTGCAGGACAAGCCTCTCTACAGGTGAAGACAGAGATCCTATCTAGGTATTTGTTTGTCCCCAGGGGAAGAGATCACATCTCGAGTGTGAAGTGTCCCCCGGGCCCCCAAACCCGGACCCTGGCGTGCGCTCCTCCCGACCGGCTCTTGCTTGGGGCCCTTTCCCGGTCCCCCCCTCCCCGGGGCTCGCGGCGGCGGCCCCCCGGGAGCTCTTTCGGCCCAGCCCCGCCCGAGCAGGGAAACGCGCCACCTCGGAGCACCTCTCCCCGGTACTTGGCAAAGCTCTGGGGCCTGCACTACGCGGAAAGAAGGGCCGCAGAGGCCGGCTTTCCGTCTCCGCCCGGGAGCCGGGCATCCTGGAGTTGGCGCTCCGGCCTGGGAAGAGTACACTCCGCTTCGGAACCTCGGAGGGCTGGCGCGGAGACCGCGCGAGGCCGCGTCCAACGCCAAACAGCAGGCCGCGCGCCGGAGCGTGGCCCCCGGGAGAACCGAGCGGCGGCTCGGAGCCGGCCGAGTGGG
>NC_048219.1:19417961-19446466 GCF_002007445.2 Ailuropoda melanoleuca
GGCAGGGGGGGGGAGGGGGCCTGGAAGGCACCCTGCCGGCTCCTCGCTCGCGCTGTGGGTCCCTCCCGCTGCCCGTGCCCCGAGTCCGGGGAAGCGGGCTCGCTGTGTGACGCTAAGCCAGTGTGCACACCTCTCTGAGCCTCAGCGACCTCTAGCAACATGGTGGAGCTGTACAGCAAATCGGGATCGGCGTGGGATAGCGCTTAAGAGCGAGGACTCTGGAGTCCTCCCTCCGCCACTGGGTAACTTTGGTAAACTGAGGGTGATAATAGTACCCCCTCACCTCACAGGTTTGTTATGAAGATGAAGTGCGTTAGTATTTATAGAGTGTTTGGAACGGCGTCTGTTTCGTGGTAAGCGGTATTGAAGTGTTGGTGAGACAAACTACAGGAGGTCTCGCTCCCATATTTTCTCCTAAGCCCTCTCCACCCCCGACATTCCTGTTCGCAAGCCAAGCCTTGCCTTAGCGCAGTCTGGGCCGGCTGCCTGGAAATCCATACCCACCTCTTCCCTGGGCTTTCCTGTCACCTCCTTTTTGAAGTCTTTTCTACTCCTGACAGTACGTGTGAATCTATGGCGACAGGTAAGTGTGAAAAACAGGAACGGTAAGAATACAGGAGTCCTTGGGTTTCAGCCAGCTCTACTGTATACCAGTCCTAGCACGATCCCAGGCAACATGCTGGCCTTTGAGCCTCAGTCTTAATACCAGTAAAACGGAATGAATACCACCTCCAGGCTCATGTGCTGTCACGAGAGATACAATTTCCAGATAAGTCCTTGAAGTACTCAGCACTTGTGAACACACAGCAAGTCCTTCTTGAGTGGTAGTATCATTTCACCTTATTTGCTCTTCTAAACCCGCGTCTTACTTGAGACAGCGCGAAGGGAGGGACCCCCAAGTCCAAAGTCCTGAGGTTAGGCTGAACATCCCTTTCCCTGTGGAGAGGGACAGGGAGGGGTTACTTTCAGTTGGAAAGGAGGAGGCCGAGCTGACCACATGACTCCTGGACTCCTCTGCCCAGACTGTGTCCAGTGTTGCCAAGGGGGCACCCTGGCTGGGCTTGGAGCAGGCCTCTTCCCTGCACACGTCTGCGCACGGCTTCTGTTTCTGTGGTCTCCCAGCTGCTCAGCCTGCAAAGCTTGGGGCTTCCTCCTGTCCCCCAGGTACCAGAGGCCACTAAGCCCTGCTGCTTTCACTCTCTGTACCACCTCATCCCTCCTCCCTCTCCCCCTGCTGTTTGCAGGGCCTCCACTCCTCTGGTCTGGTCTCTCCTCCTCTAGTCACGACCATCACTCTCAGGCTCATATGTCTGATGCTGCCTGAGAGGGAGCAGGCCCTTGGGTAGTTTACAAGCTCTCGGCCTCACCTCTCCCACCAGCAGTTTCTTCATCTCTACCTTTGTTCCAGTTTCCTCTGCCTGACTCCCTCCCCTCCGTGTGCCATAGTGCTTCTGATGGCACAGAGGACCTCTGCAATGGGACTTCTGGAAAGTGCCCCAGAGTACCCCAAGAGAGAATCTTTACCCTTTGGTGTTTCTTTATGTGCTGCTGGTCCTGTCTGTCTTCCCCCAGATGGGGCACCTTGAGGATGGTGTCTGTGGTGTAGACACATGGGCGAAGGAGGGAAGGCAGGCAGTGATGAATGATCAGATGAGTAGCTAGCCTGCCTATGTCCTGCCAACACTTGCAGTCTTTCCTTAAGTAACTTTTTGATTTTGACACTTTCCGGCTCAAAGCCTCCATAGCTCCCTGTTTCCAAGCACGCCCAGTCTGTTGTGTATGCCTCTTCCCAGCTGTGGATATGTCTTACTCAGCCCAAGGGTCACACTCACCACCAGACTCCCTTTCCTTCTTTAGGCCAGCCCTGTGTGGGTCACTTCCCCAGGGTCAGAGGCATGTGAATCTGTTGCTAGCCTTATGGAGCCCCCAGACTGGAAAGGATGCAAGAGGAGAAATGGACTGTAGTAATACCAAGTGGAGTGTACAGGGATAAGAACGTGTGTGTGTGTGGGAGGAGAACTTGTACCATAGAGGAAGGAGAGGCAGTAGAGAGAGCTTCAGGGAAGGGAAGGGGGATGCTGAGCAGGGTTTAGAAGGCTGAATGGGAGTTCACCGCGTAGCTCGTAGGGAAGGCCATTCTTGGCAGAGGGAAGAACATGTGTAAAGACAGCAGACGGGCAGAGGGTAATTGCTGAAAGGAAGGAAGAATCCCTAGACAGCATTCAGAGACTGAGGGTGGACCCCCGGATTCAGACTCCTGAGTCCCAGCTCTGCCGCTTACTTACCAAACGTCACTGAGCAAATCCCGTCTCTCTGAGCCTCAAGACTCACATCCGTATAATGGGTATAACAGTTCCCTCCTGGATCGGCCTGAGGAAAAATGGATGTGTATAAAAGTTTATCCAAATAAACAGTCCTAATTCATGATGTCAAATCAAATGCCCCTCCTCTGGTCCAGGTAGCACTGGAAGACAAAGCAGAGTGACCAGAAAAACAGCTTTACTTTTTGCCCCACCGCACCATACCTGCCCAAACAGACCCCCATTATCTGCTTGAAATTCCATTTCTAGGTGTTGTCCCTCCGTAAAAGTTTTATGACCCTGTAGAGGCTACAGTTTTGAGGTAAATTCACGAGAAGCTATTAACACTGGATCAGAGGTTAGATTCTCAGGTGGGCTAGTTTATTTTGGGGGTGGCTGAGTCCTGGGAAACAGAATTTAACTCCAACCAGAGAGGGAACACCAGGGAAAGCCTAAAAGGCGTCTAAGCCTGGAAGGTTGGGAGGCGGGGGAGGGGAGACGAGGAGCTAATGCTGGGAGCAGGGCAGGAAGGTGCAGCCTGAGCCGCAGAGCCCCCGAGAAGCAGCCCCTGTGGATGGAGTTGAGAGACAGAGAGAGGAGATGAAGTTTCGGGGAATTGGAGCAAAAGAAGCTGAAGAGATGGGGCCATAAAGGCCCTCAATTGCCAGGTTATAGGACTTAAGACTTTATTCCGTGGGTAGTGGGGAGCCATGGAGGGTTTCTGAGCAGGGGAAAGGCGGGGAGAAATCTCCCCTCAAGCCTCCCTTACCCTGCGGCTTTAAAGAAGGCTGGGAGGAGGCTGCGGAGCCCTAGTGCTCGGCTTGGAGGGACCGAGGGCCCCCTTCACTCCCCCTCAAGCCCAAGCTGCGCTCACACTGGCAGCTTTGTTCCCTGGAGGCTGCCTTTAGCTCTGGAAGGAACTCGGACTTTTTCTGGGTCTGATTCCAAGCAGTTCCAGCCCCAGCCAGTCGGAGGAAGGGCTCTCGGGGGACTGGAGGGGCGGTGCCAGGTGGCCCGGCGGCCGCGGGGTGCGTGCCTCGGAGCACGCACGTGGGCTCGGGCGGAGCTCTGCTGGGCGGTCCTAGCTGCTCCCCGAGTCCAGAGTGAGTAAGGCACCCGGGAAGAGGTTGTTGTTTTTTTTTTTTTCTACTTCTTCTTTTTTTCTTTTTTGCCTTTAAAGGCAAGCGTCCCGGAGAAGAAGCTTTGCTGAGTCAGCCACCGCCGATGATGCAAGGGGGGCTGGCCTGGGTTGGGACGGGAGAGCCCCTAATCCTCAGGATGTTTTGCAACTCAAATCCTCCCAGGCTGCAGGTAAACGCGGTGCTGGACTCCAGGAAGGCCTGATGGGCCAAGCAGGACGGTTTTGTGTGTTTGATATTTTCATTCTGATTAGCACACCTGTTCAAACCACCTGCTCTCAAAGAACTGTTCAGCTCCCCTTCTTTATCCTTGCCGTGCCTTTCCCCAGGCCTCTGCTAGCGTTCTCATCAGGGCTGCCACCTGCTTGCTGATGCTGGGGGATGCAGGGGGAACATATCCCTCCTCCATTCTCTGCTGAGTGCCAGGCTTATCTGGACAGATGCCTCCAGGTCAGCTCTCTGAATGTCCCACAGGTTACCTGGCGCTCACCTTATTTACATCTAGACTCATCTTCCCCTCCCTCCCAGTCCCCACCCCAGAGATGGCTCCTCTCTCCACCAGGCGGGCCAAGGCAGAGACCTAGCATCTTCCTTGCCTCCTCTCTCTCCTTCATCCCCAATATCCAGTCAGTCCTGTGACCTCTATCCTTATCACTGGACTTCACCCACTCCTGTTCATCCCCACGAGCCAGCACAGTCTAGAACCCCTGTGTATGCATGCTCCCACCCACCACCGCACTGGTCTCTCTAAACCCCGGCCGCTGCATCCTTCCCTTGTTTAAAGGTCTTTCCAGGGCGTGCCCCAACACGGTTGCATCTCACAGACATAATGTGGAGCGAAAGAAGCCGTATACAAAAGAGTGTGATTTCATGTGTCCAAAGTTCAAAAACAGGCAAAACTTACCTAGGGGATTAGACGCCTCAATAATAGTTACCCTTGAAGGTGAAGCAGTGACTCTGAGAGGGGCTGGTATCGGGGCTGGGACGAAGGTAAGGCAGGATCAACATTACCGATGTTTTCCTTTTGCCCTGAGCTTTCACATGACTCAGGCACTATTGCTAATCCTGTCTTTATTTAAAATTTTGATATTTTGTCATCGTGGATTTTTTGCATTAATTTAGATTTTTAAAAAATCTCACATTGAAGCACAGTTTATCTTGATGACTGAGCTTTCCATACCCCTTAAATTTTAACGTGGAGGTGACTGCCTCACTTGCCATACCCTGGTCCTGACCCCGCTGGTAATGTTTTGTAATCAGGGTGTTGGTCACAGGGGTGTGTTCAGCTTGTGAAAATTCATTGAGCTGTACACTTCCAATTTTTGCGCTTTTCTGTATGCACAATTACAAGATTTCTTTCTTTTCTTTTCTTTTTCTTTTTTTTTTTTTTTTTTTTTTTTTTTTTTGGCTTAAAAAACCCAAATCTGGGGCGCCTGGGTGGCACAGCGGTTAAGCATCTGCCTTCGGCTCAGGGCGTGATCCCGGCGTTGTGGGATCGAGCCCCATATCAGGCTCTTCCGCTATGAGCCTGCTTCTTCCTCTCCCACTCCCCCTGCTTGTGTTCGCTCTCTCGCTGGCTGTCTCTATCTCTGTCAAATAAATAAATAAAATCTTTAAAAAAAAAAATAAAAAATAAAAAAATAAAAAACCCAAATCTTTCCATGGTTCCAAGGGAATGTCTACCTTCCACTTCCTCCAGCAGATGCGGCACCAAGAACAGGACAGGGCGCAGACTGGGACTCAGTACATACTTGTTCAATGAATGAATACAGTATCATCCCAGTTAATTTAATTCCCACAAGAACTTGATGAGATGAATGTTTTTCTCTCCTATTTTCTTTTTTAGATTTTATTTTATTTATTTATTTGAGAGAGAGAACGCGAACAAGGGGAGAGGCAGAGGGAGAACGAGAATTAGACTCCCTGCTGAGCTGGATCCCAGGACCCTGGGATCCTGTTGGGATCATTACCTGAGCTGAAGGCAGACGCTTTCACAAACAGAGCCACCCAGGCTCCCCTCTCTCCCGTTTTCTTAAAGAGACAACAGAGATTCAGGGAAGTGAAGTAATTCGCCCAAGTCAGGGAGTAGGTAGCAGGTAGTGAACCGGTCGGTAGTAAATGTCAGTTCAGCCCCTCGATGAAAAAAATAAACTAACCAAGGCTCTGAGGAGCACCACTCATGGAGGTGACTGGCCCCGCACCAGCACCAGCCTCGGACCTGGGTCTGGCGCTTATCACTTAGATTACAATTTATTTGAGCCTTATCTTTCCCTAGATAATGACCTCTTCTGGGCAGGGGCTCAGGCACTCCTGTCTTTCCCTGTCCAGCTAGTTACTTAGCACAAGGAAGAGGCTATAAGTGTTTAATAAAGAAATGGAGCAAGGAATGAATGAATGAGGGGTCTGTCGGTGATACGGGGTGAGCAGAGCACCTTGGGGACAGATCAGCTAGCTGTGTGTCTTTGGGCATTTGACTTGGGCTTTCTGAGTCTCCATTTCCCCAACCATAAAATGAGAGTCTCAGTACTTACTTCAGAGATTTAGTGAGAACAGGAAGTGAGAACATGGTTGTCAGGTGACTAGCATATAATAAATACTGGAAAAATGGTAAATAGGATTAATATTGCCTGCGTTTTACATTCACAGAGCCTGATTTGCTTCAGGGTGGCAGGAATCAACCTGTTTCAGTTTCCATGTATTGTTTTCTGGGGGTCCCTGGAGTTGGAAGGAGGGGCCCTGATGTAGCCCCCAGGGTTTTCTTTCTCTAGCCTAGGGAGAGGGAGAATGCTGGAATAGCCAGGAAGTTGGCTTCATGGCCCAGCCCCACCCTGCCGGTGGCCCGTCTTCGACAAGTTGCTCTCTCTGGGAGCCTCAGTTTTCTCTCTGTGAAATGGAGCTCAAAATAGTCCTGAGCCTGCGGGGCTCGGGGGGGGGGGTTCAGTGACTTGATCCTGGGCCCGGGGCCCAGGAGACTCTCCATTAAGGTTGACACTGAGGAATTAATCTGGCACCCTCTGGTAGGAAGAGCAAGGAGACCCGAGGGTCTCAGCCACCCTGAAAAGTCCAAGGACTGATGGAAAAACAAGTAAGTAGCTTGGCTGGGCTCTGTTTTGCTCTTAGAACCTTATTCCTCCTGAGAAATGAAATAACATTGTCCTTTATGCTGATGCAACTTTTTAAGTGCGCAAAGGAACCTTCCCACACATCATTCCTTTACCCCTCACACCTTGTGCGGAGGGCAAGACTAGATTTATTCACATTTCCATGGGGGGGTTGAGGGAACCGAGGCACGCAGGAGTTAAAGCCACTTGCTCGAGGTCGACCGAAGGAGGAATTTGGTAGCACGTTGGAGGTATGAAACCTGGACCTCTTGCACCTTGCAGCTGTTTGGATCCAGAAGCAGCATGCAGCTCATCCCCCCAGCAAGCAGCTGTGAGACCCAGCAGGTGTCACATTGTGCTCACCCCCTCCCCCAGCCCCCACCTGGATGCCACCTGGCAGTCACACGCACCTTCATCACACGCACCTTCATCACGGAGAAGCCAGCTGACTCACCCTTTATACCAGAGCTGACTCACACTTCAGAAGGGGGAGAGTGAAAACCAGTTGAGAGCCCGGAGAAGCCCTCCCTTCCTCCTTGAGGCTTGAGATTCATGCCCCAAATCCATGGCAACTTAGCTCTGTAGAAAGGAAAAGTAATGTGGGCTGGCTGGGGACAGAGATCTCTGTGCTCAGAGAGCGGTGGTGGTTCTGGTCCTCGCTGGGCCCTGCTATGGGTCTGCTGGGTGATTTTAGACAAATCCTTTTCTAAGCCTTTCTAAGCCTCGGTTTCTTTCATTTTGTAATGAAGGGGTTTTAACAGGTGCCCTGCTAGGCCCTTCTGGCTCTGGGTTGAGAGACGCTGTCATTAGAAGTCATGTGTAGGGACAGTTCGCTGCATGCCAGGCACGTGGCTCAGTGGTTGGCATGGACTTCTTTTCTTTAATTCTTCTAAGCAATCCCAGATGTACGGTGCTACCCCATTTTACAGGGAGGGCAACTGAGGCACAGTTCCAGAGCAATGTGCCCCAGGTCAGGCAAGGAAGCGAGTGGCAGATCTGAGAACTGAGCCCAGTCTGTCCCTAGAACTCTCATAAATTGCTCCACACCTACCCCGTTGATCTTGCTAGACCTCATTTTTCTCATTCAAAAAAAAAAATGTGGTAAAATATACAGAACGTAAAATTTACTGTTGTAACCATTTGTTAAGTGTGTGGCTCAGTGGCATTAAGTCCTGTAATGTTTGTGCTGTTGGGAAACCATCACCACCCTCCATCTCTGGAACTTTTTCATCTTCCCCAAGGCAAACGCCTTGCCTGTTGGACCCTCATTCCGAGGCGACCAGCTTTTTACTTTCAGTCTCTATGAATTGGACTGCTCTAGGGACCTCAGAGAAACTTTCCTCATCTTTAAAACTATGCTAATAAAAGTCAAGGGTTATTTGATCCTTCTCTCAGTGGTGCAGTTGGCTCAGACTTGGATTTAAATTTCCAGTTCTTCCATTCAACAGCTGTGTGCCCCCAGGCAGTTTGCTTCTGTCTCTGTGTCTCCCATTTCCACATCCCTGAAATTGGCCTAAAGAGCCCTGCCTCCTGGGGCTGTTGGGAGGATCACAAGAGACAATGGATGAAGGCGTTTGGAAAGTCCAATGCCAGTTCTAGAGCTTGTCATGTGTACCTTCTTCCTGGGGCGCTGGGACTGAGACCCTGGCTTAGATTTATAGATATAAGAGCTGGAAAGATAATCAGATTGTACATTTCAACCTATTTACACAGGAAAAGACTGAGGCCCAGAGAAGTGGAAATGACTTGTCCAAAGTCACACATGGACATCTATGCATCCGTATGCATCTATGCCCTGGGCACCGTGCCCTGCGTAAGGCAGGTGCCCAACAGATATATGCTGCTGAGGCTGGAAGGTGGAGGCCGCAGCATGGAGAGAGGGCCTTGCTTGCTCGGCTGTGGAGCCCTCCACTTAGGCAGCTTGCATTCCATCCTGTGTACCTGGTTTTGTTTTGTTTTGTTTAAAGATTTTCTTCATTTATTTGAGAAAGAGAGAGAGCGCGTGCACAAGCAGGGGGAGTGGCAAAGGGAGAGGGAGAAGCAGGGCTTGATCCCAGGACCCCAAGATCATGACCCGAGCCAAAGGCAGATGCTTAACCGCTGAACGGACTGAGTCACCCAGGCGCCCCCTGTGTACCCAGTTTTGTAAGGCGGGTGGCTGGTAGAGCCTCTGCTTCTAGAAAGTGCTGGGTTGTTCTTTTTACTGGTTCCCAGAGGGCTGGCCTCGTGGTGGAGCGTCCCTTCTTTCTTATACTCATAGAATAGAGTAGTAATTGTTAGGAATTTCTGGTTGCAAGCATAAATGCATTCACGCCAACTTCCACCAACAACGGAGAACTCACGAAAGGCTCCAGAGATGCCCCACAAACCAGGAGCAGAAAGGCAGTTGGGCGCTGACACCGCTTTGCATGCAGCGAGACGGCTGCCACCAGGATGGTCTGTGTCACTCAGCCCTGCTTTATTCCTCTTCCTCTGCCCAGACAGGCATGTCTCCACACAGCAGATTATGCCACTGCACGATGCCAGGAGATACATGGGACCATTTCAATGACCCTCAGGCAGACTTGACTGTCTCCTGGTCCTGATTGTAAGTGTGTAGACAAGGGAAGCCCATGAGCCCAGTCTGGGTGAGATGTTCATCTTGGGTCCAGCTGGCTGTGGTCAGGTGATTGGGTCATAGAGCACATTGCAGGCTGGCTGGGCTCACCTCTGTGTGGGGGTGGGGCAGAGGAAGGTGTGTGATTCCCCACGGAGACACACAGGCAAATGTGTGCGTCTGTTAAAAATGCTGTGAAATGGAGATATACATTCATGGACATGGAAAGAAAGTCCAGATATTTTTGAACGATAAAACAGGTTATAGAACAGCACGCTTATCACATTTTTCTTTTTTTGTTTTTAAAGATTTATTCATTTGAGAGAGAGAGAGAGAGAAAAAGCAAGCATGAGTGGGGGGGCACAGAGGGAGGGGGAGAAGCAGACTCCCCGCTGAGCAGGGAGCCTGATGACCCCAGCTCGGTTCCAGGACCCTGAGATCATGACCTGAGCCGAAGGCAGATGCTTAACCTCAACCGACTGAGCCACCCAGGCTCCCCTATCACGTTTTTCAAAGTAAATATGCATACGTAATGTAATTGAGTCTCTATACATACATGCTAAACGTACGTTGAAATTATGGGTAGTAGAGGAAGGGGTAATAGTTTTTTTTTCCTCTTGCGTAATATCTGCCTCTTTCTGATTTTTTTCTGAAGAATGAGTATCAGTTGAGTAATGATACAACAAGCCGTACAGGGCCGCAGTGTGTGCCAAGACATTTACTCGCTCACTCAGTAAGGACTAAGCCTCTAGTACGTGATGGTGTCTGTGAAAGGCACACAGCGTCTGGCCGGCGGCAGCTGAGGCTCTGCCTTGGTGGGGGGCTTGGGGGGGCACACGGGGCACTGGGAGCTCAGACACAGGTGCTTCTATTCTAAGGGTCTACATACATTCTGAAAATCTCGGAAATGCAAACGCTGCAGGGTCTCAGCTATCTATTGCCGGGGAATGGAATAACGACTCCAAACTTAGTGGCTTTGAACAGCAATGATGTGTTATTTCTTATGATTTTGTGGATTCGGCATTTCTGCTCCCCATGGCGAAGCTTAATTTACTCATGCGGTGGCATTCAGCCGGACGCCGGCGGGGGCCGTCCTCTGCACGCGGTGTCACATTCTCCGCTGTCTCCAGCAGCAGAGCCCAGGCTTCCTTACAGCATTGTCGCTGGGGCCAATAAGGAGGGTTTCACGAGGACAAGCCCCAATGTGGAAAAACTTATCAAGCCTGCTGGTATCAATGCAAATCATTCTGAATATAACTTTCTTTATCTAGAAGTGGCCCTAATAAAATCAGCAGACATGAAGCCAGTGCGATGCAATGTGTTTCCATCCCGCTGACTCAGGCTGTAAGAAGGAACACAGTGTTGACAGCTGAGCTCCTGACAGTGGAGATGAGGTCACTGTGTCCTCACTGGGCGGTCGATCGGGACAAGGGCTCTGCTTTCCGGCCCAGTGTCTGCGGGTCTTCCGGTAGTCACAGGGCACACGGCCTCACCTGCCACACCTGCCACACCTGCCACACCTGCCACACCCATCTTGGGTCTGCCCTTTCCCCTCTGACCCACTCCGAAGGGCCCGATGATTAAGGCCTGGACCTGGCCACCTTTGACTAATGAGAGTTGTAAGGAGAAGCCTATAAAGCAGGACCCCACGTCCTTGGCGTTGAACAGCCAGAACCATCCCTCATGGCCTCCAAACTTGTGACCTGGGGGTCACCTTCCTGTGTGGTAGCAGGGGTCCTGGACTAGAACTGGCCAGCTTCTTTCTTGTGGTGGAGCTGGCAACGGAGGTTTTCGGAGCCTCAGTTTCTTCCTCTAGAACATAGGGGTAGCAGAGCTTTAAGGGTTATGTGCTTTCTGTATGTCTGATACCTGTCACTCTCACGGGATCCTCAAAGGTTGGGAGTATCCTGCCCACTTTACAGATGAGGCAAAGTGAGGCCCAGAGTAGGGAAATAACTTGCCCAAGATCATGCAGCTCATGAGTAGCAGAACTGGAAACAGGAGCTCAGGCCAGCCTGGAACCAAAGCCCACGCAATCTCCTTTCCAGGCTCTGTAAAGAATCGGGTGAGAAAAGCGCGTGCACGAGAGCGAGAGCTTCACCACGTGCTGAAGAACATCTGCGATCGCAGTGCGATTTCAAAGCCCTGCTGTCAGCCGGCTGGACTGGTAGCACATTCTCAGTGGGGGGATGGCTGGGCTGGGGACCCGCCTTGGAGAGCCACATTTACCACTGGATAGACGCTACCACTTTTGTGTGTCCAAAAAGGTGCCTGACTTCCCAGCTATGATTCTACTTTGGTCTGCTCTCCCCTCAGAAGGAGGCAGGGCCCTTCACTTGGTAATCACTACCATTCACGTATGGAGGTATTGCCCTGGGCTAGGTGCCCTTTACATGTACCCGGTGCCTTTCCGCAGTCCATGCCCACAGTGATTGTGTACAGAGGTTCTCTTGGGATCCCATTTGCTGGATGGGGTGCTGGGGCCCAGGGAAGGTAGGTAACCGGCCAGGGTGGCCGTGTTGGGTTGCAGGCCGACTGGGGATCCCACCCCTCTAACCAGGCCCTGGAGTGAGGTGCTCAGGGCTAGACCACCAGCATTGACAAACCTCTTGTCCTGTGGTCCCCAGAGCCTCTTCTCAGCCCTGGAAGACAACCAGAGCAAGGCCATTCTCTGCCTTACAGATGGAGAAACTGAGGCCCAGGGAGAGGAGGAGGCTTGCTTCCTCCACTGCCCCAGACTGCTCAGTCCAGAATGCTGGATGGGGAAGCAAAGCTTGCCAACGATGTCGGACTTCAGCCTACCAGCTGCAGCGGCCTCAGCAAGGCCTGGGCGTTCCTTCCACGGAACTCAAGGTGGGGCAGGATGAGTAGGAGTGAGCTGAGAGGTCAGGCCAGGCCAGGAAGAGGAGAGGGCAGGTCTCTGGGGGGTCCTGGGATGAGGAAGGGAGCCTGGAATGGGGCTTGGCTTGCGATTACTTATCAAAAGCTTTAAACAGGGGCCATGTGGGAGTGTGGAGTTTGGGAATCAGGGTCTTCCGGGTGCAAAGAATGTCTGTGCTGCTTATGAGAATGGCGAGTTTGGGCAAATATTTCCCTGAGCCTCAGGTGTAAAAGGGCTGAAGTGTGATGGGTTAGACTGTGGTATCTGGAGCGCTGCCTGGGTGAGATCCCGGCTCTACCACATGCAGTGTGGCCCAGGGCAGGGGTGTTTGCCTCTCTGGGCCTCAGTTTCCTCATCTGTATGATGGGCCTGGTAATAACAATACTTACCTCACCTGGCTCTTGGGAGGATTTAAGAGCCTAGCAACATAGGCAGAGGGCTTCAAGCAGGCTTTCCGCCTAATCGGTCTTTGCTACCATCATCATCATCATCCTCATTTACCTCAAAGGATGTTTGGGAGGGTTTAACAGGGCTGCTGGTGCAAATGGTCTGACGCAAGCATTATCAGATAATGACTGAACAGGCTGACAGGTGCTATGGTTTAGGTGGTGGGAGGTGCTGTGAAATTCACAGGAAGGACATAAAAGTTTTGCCTGGCTGGGTAGAAGGGTGTGAAAAGCTTCCTGGGGAAGGAAGTGGCATTTTCTGGGCTTCAAAGGATGTATGGAAGTCCCCAGGTAGAGGAGGGGGCAAGTAGAGAGATGAGTTTGAGTGAAGTCTCGGGCAGTGAGAGGGGACCATGAGCGGTTTTGTTGGGCTACATGTTTGGGGTGAGGGGCAAGGCATGAGGCTGCACGGGGCACTGGGTCCCGATGGCAAAGGGCTCAGAATGCCTTGTTGGGGGTTTAAACTTGATCCAGTAGGTGGGGGAGTTCCTACTCCTGTCTACATGGCAGAATCACTCAGGACACTTTAAAAAACACAGACTTTGTGGGCCCATCCAGCCATATTCTGAGCAGCGGTAATCACGAACGGTTCAAGCTCCCCAGGAAATGCTGATGCCCAGACAGGTTGGGAACCGCTGCTATGGGGAAGGGGTATCTCTAAGCAGGGATAGGCTTCGCAGTGATACCAATCCCAGACCTCCAAGATCGGAGCAGAGAGCTTGATAGCATAAGAGACCCCTTACTCAGACCCCCAGCCTCTTCCCCCTCTCTAAGAGAGTCCCACCTTCTCATGGCCACATTTGTCACCAGAAATGGACCCCGGAGATGCTACTCCCCTACAGCCCTCTGGCCTCAGGCAAGACAACCTTCCTTCCCACCCATCCATCCATCCATCCATTAGACACAGTTCTTGATCTCCCTCACCATGTGCCCGGCATGGTATTGGGTCCTGAAGGTACGGTGGTGAGGACAGCAGACTCCACACCCCTCTACAAAACTTTCCATCAGTCCTGCTTCCCTTAGCCGGCTGAGCATGGAGTGCTTTGTCATCAGGAATGTGGCTAAGTACAAGAGAACTAGGACAGGAAACCCACCTGGGGTGGGGGGGGGGGGCTCAGACAGAGACAGCAGCAGGGCCCAGTGGCCCAACCTCCAGACCCCATGGCTTCCTGGTTCCGCCTTCCCACAGGCCCAACCTTCTCACCCATATGGCTCAGGCCTTGCCTGCTGAGCTCTCAGGCCCTCCCCACGGTTCCCCGGCCAGGAGGGTCCTGGTGCCCAGGGGAAGGGTGAGCTGTGCAGTCCCCTTCTCAGCCCCCAGCATACGAAGAAGCCAACAGCCTTGGATAAGGCCTGAGCAACTCTTCTCAAGGGCAGGGTCAAGGAGCATTTCCTCACAGGGGTAGCAGAAATAACAAACACGAGGAAATGACAGGGATTCTGGGGGATTTCAGAGCACGCAGCCCGGGTACAGGATGGACCCATGCAGAGAGATGGGGTTAGAACCTTGTTGTGGCAACTTCCTCCCCTCCCCCTTGGAGCCGTCTCCTTGTGTCTTCATGCTTTTATTCTGTTCTTTGGGTTCCTTACAATCCTTTGCCTGCTCCAACCCCACCCATGCCATCAGCACTGTGGGTGCTGCCATGTCACTGTCCCACTCTCTCACTCTGCCATTCACTCGTTTCTTCCCTCATTCATTCAACGTATACGTACCCCGTGCCAGCCACTGAAGATTAAGCTACAGGCAAGATACAGCCCGACGTGGAAATCCCAGCTGGGCGGGTAAACAAATACAATGGAACAACCAATACAATGTGACTATTGCCACCGTGAAGGGTTGTTTTTTTGTTTTTTCTTAAGATTTTATTTTTAAGTCATCTCTACTTCCCAACGTGGGGCTTGAATTCACAACCCCGAGATCAAGAGTCACATGCTCTTCCTGACCGAGCCAGCCAGGCGCCCTGCCACTGTGAAGTTCTGCACAGGGTGCCAAAAACCAAGGGAGGGGGGCACCTGGGTGGCACAGCGGTTAAGCGTCTGCCTTCGGCTCAGGGCATGATCCCGGCGTTATGGAATCGAGCCCCACGTCAGGCTCCTCCCGCTATGAGCCTGCTTCTTCCTCTCCCACTCCTCCTGCTTGTGCTCCCTCTCTCGCTGGCTGTCTCTATCTCTGTCGAATTAAAAAAAAAAAAAATCTTAAAAAAAACCAAGGGAGGAACCAAGGGAAGGCTGGTTCTTGATGAAGGCATAGGAACTTAAAAGCAGTGTACTAAGCGGGGGGAACAGCAAGTATAAAGGCAGTGAAAGGTGGTTTGCAATGGCTAGAGCCCAGGGAAGGGTCAAGGGACAGAGGCAGTAGAGGCTGGAAAGATCAGAGGCGCAGTCCATGGAGGGCCTGGATTGCTAGTCTAAGGAACTAGAACTTTCCACCATAGGCAATGGGGAGCAGAGGAGAGACCCGGTCAGCTTTGCATCTTAAGAGTGACGATCTGTGGAGGCTGGTTTGAGGGATTGGGCTGGAGAAGGAGAAGCCAGGCAGAGCAGCCAGAAGAGGACCAGATATACAGTCCAGGTGGGAGAAGTCAAGACCTAACCAGTGTGGGGGCAGGTGGGTGGCTCAACACGTGTGAGCACCTCCCTCCGGGCATAAGAACTGAGGTGAGCGTGGGACAGAGAGGCGGCAGAGCCCGCCCCACTCAGGGCAGCTGGGTGTGTCCAGGGCTTGAGGTCAAAGATAGGCTGAAGCAGGCAGGAGCTCCAGGAACTCCTGGGCTTTAGGCTTCAGTGGGCTCAAGGTCAGCCAATGCAACTGGGTCTCTGTCTAGAAACTTGGGAGTCCCTCAGCGAGACCCCAGCATGCGTGCAGGAATCAGGGCAAGGTCCAGCCCTGGGAAAGAGTCCCCATGAGCCAGGCAGGGTGTCACACAGGGCCCTGCTTCTGAAGGGAGAGGCTACGAGACAAAGAGCAGAGGACTCCTGGCTCCAGAACCTTTCCGTCATGAGCAACCTCCCTTCTACGGCTACCTGTAAAGATGGGCACCTGGGCTGTTCTCGTGCTCATGCTTGGCCCCCCTTCAGATGAGGCTCCTGTCAGACTCCTCATCTTGACTCTAATTATCATCTGCCCCCGGTCTGGGAACCCGAAGTCTACAATGGGTTTGTCCTGCCTGTGGCTCCGAGGTCCAGTGAACTCTGGAATGGCTCCACCTGCAAAGTGCACACTTGGAATGGCACATTTACTGCCGGGAAGCTTCTCGTAAAGCTATATATATACTTACATTACAATCCTGCAGGTCTACGGGTAGGTATTTACCCAGGACATACGAAGGCATATGTCCACCCGGAGACTTGCAAGTAAAAGCCCATAACAACTCTATGGAATGGCCAAAGACTGGGAACAATCCACTTGCTCACCAACAGGTGGCTGGGGAAGCTAACTGTGATCTACCCACCCAGCGGCTATTACTAGTCAGTAATAAAAAAGCAGGAGCTGGCTTCGAGGACGTGCAACAACGTGGACAAATCTCAAAACAAGTTGAATGAAAGAAGCCAGGAGAGAGAGAGAGAGTACATAATGTCTCTGATTCCACTGCCATGAAATTCTAGGAAATGCAAGCTAATCTATGTTGACAGAAAGCAGACCCATGGTTATCTGGGGTGGAGGGGGGTGGCGGGGTGGGAGGGAGGATTACCAAGGGGAATAAGGACCTTTTGGGGGTGATAGGAGCATTATCTCGGTGGTGGTGATGGTTTCAAGTGTGTTTACATCTGTCAAAACTTGTCAGATTGTATAATTTAAACATGCGCTCTTTATTGCATGTCAATTATACCTCAATAAAGCTGTTTTACAAATCTGATGCCAGTTACATGCAGTCACAGCCAGTCTGGTCTTTACAAGGTGTCCCTCCGCCTGTCCTGCTCCTAACCTCCAGGGCACATCGAAAGATTGGTGTGTACCAGACACTGTGTGCATAATACTTAGACCAGATAGACGGAGTGTTCGTTTAACCCTCGCGACAGCCTCATGAGGTGGCACTGTCGCCATCGTCTCTGTCTTACATCTGGGGAAGCCGAAGCTTGCTGAGGTCAAACCACTAGTCTAAGGAACTAGACTGGGAAAGGTCATTGGACCGCACCCCAGCTCCAGCATTTATCCCTTACCTAACCCAGACTCTGTTCTGATGTGTTCTTATGATTATGCAAACAGTGTGATATTTGTGGAAAACAAAACTGAAACATATATTTGCTTTTCATCAATCCCTGTGTTCATTAAATATCCTAGCACATCTAGTGATATTTATTATTCCGCATTTATCCACACGAAGACAGTATTTTTACTACCATAATTCAATAACGTACGTAAGAATTTGTTCCGCCTCCCCCAGCCCTACATATTTACGAGGTCTAATACTCTTCTGCGTAAAGAACACTGTGAGGGACGGCTTTTCGGTAGGGGATTTTTTTTTGTTTTGTTTTCAGGCGAAGTCCTGAAAAGTGGAATGCAGGACACAAAGTGTTATGCTTTTTCCTCCTTATCCTGATCTAAAAAAACACAACTCAACCTTTTCGCTGCTCAGTCTATGCTGGAGCCTTTTGGGAGCTCTCATCCAGACCCTGATATCCTTGTGACACTTGTCAGCTTTGACCACTGAACACCCATTCTCCCCACAGCTGCAGGAAGTAGCTCAGTCCCCGCACCAAGAGCAGGCTGTGATGGGTTTTCGCCTGTCCATGTAGCCGCGGCCGGTGTCCAAGCTGGGCCCCAAACCAAATCAGAGCCAATGAAGAGCAAGAAGATTTCTCCTCGCATTCCTGAGAAGTGGCTTCTCTTCTCCATCGGCGCTACCAGGGAGACTCGCCTTTATGGGACAGTACAGGGAGGCACAAGGAAGCTTTCGAATGACACTGTAGACGTCAGGCCAGAGAGAGAGAGAGAGAGCAACCCCTTCTCTATCCTTCATGATGTTGTTTAAGCCACCCGAAGCCAGCTAACAGCTTCCTTCCATTTCAATCAGTTTTTGTTCATTCATTTATTTGAACAATATATACCCACGACTCCCTATGCGTTAGACACACTTGTAGGAGCCGCATGAATTAGGCTTCGCAAGACCGTAATCCTAAATTTAATCTTAGCCTAATCCTTAGTTATAAACCACGACCCTGATCTTTTTCTGGCAAAGAGCTTTCAGTGGCAAGAAACAAAGGATGAAGGGGCACTAGCACGAGAACATGTATGGTGCACTAAGTGAATTCCCAGGGATGTTCTTACGAAGACCCTGCACCCCTGAGCCTCGGGAGGTCCAGATCTAGGTAGGCCCCTAAGGATGAGGGATGCAGCCCGGTCTAATCAGTGGGACTTCATGTCAGGGTCTAAATGTCGACAATCTCAACGAACAAAGAGATCCTGAAATGATTTGCTCTCTGGACAAACTGTGATTCCTTTATAGATTCTTAATAGCAGTCTCCACTGCACAAATCCTATCACTTGTATATATTATACTGGACAAAAACAGTGAACTCTTTCAAATGTCTGGTATTAGAACTTCTTTCAAATTTAAAAATTTTGCTAATGGGGCACCTGGGTGGCTCAGTCATTAAGCGTCTGCCTTTGGCTCAGGTCATGATCCCAGCATTCTGGGAGTTTTGGGATCGAGCCCCGCATCGGGCTCCCTGCTCAATGGGAAGCCTGCTTTTCCCTCTCCCACTCCCCCTGCTTGTGTTCCCTCTCTCGCTGTGTCTCTCTCTGTCAAATAAATAAAATCTTTAAAAAATAAATAAAAATAAAAAAATAAAAATTTTGCTGATAAAAGTGCTAAATGCCTTTCTCCTTCTTGACTATACTTCCCAAGGTCTCATTTTTCCTACCCTGGTGCTAAGAGGCCCTTCCTCTGCTGCTGAGCACAAGGCCAGTCTTGGAGGTGGCCTTATATAGAAAAAGAAGTCTATATTTTTTAAAAATCAGGTTTTTAGGCACCACTTACACACAATAAAATTCTCCAGTTTCGAGTGTAAAATATGAATCTTGGCAAATGTACGCAGTTGTATAAGCCCATATATATAGATATACACATAGCTGTAACTTGATATATGGATCACCCCAAAGTTCCCTGTGCCCCTTTGAAGTCAGTCCTCTCCCCCAATTCGTAGCCTCTGGCAACTACTGACCTGCTTTCTGTCACTGTAATTTTGAATTTCCTGGAGTTTTTTGTAAACAGAATCATAGAATATTGCGTTGTTTTGTGTCTGGCTTCTTTCACCCAGCATAATGATTTTGAAATTCATCCGTATTCTTATGTATATATCACAATTGTAGTGGTTTGTTTCTCTTTATTGCTGAGTAAATTCTATTATGTGGATATACCACAGATTGTTAACCCATTTACCAGTTAATTGGCATTTGGGTTCTTTTCAGCTTTGGCTATTGTGAATAAAGTTGCTATGAACATTCACTTATTAAGTCTTTGGATAAATACCTCTCGGTAAACATCTCTTGGGTAGATACCTAAGAATGGGATGGCGTGGGTGTAGTCTAAGTGTGTATTTATCTTTACAAAAAATTACCAAACTGTTTTCGGAAGTTGTGCCATTTCACATTCCCACCAGCCATGTAGGGGAGTTCTAGTTGTCCACTATCCTTGCCAAACATTTTTTATTTTTAGTCATTCTTATGGATGTGTAGTAGCATTTCACTGTGATTTAAGTTTACGTTTCTCTAATGACTAATGATGGTGAGTATCTTTTTGTGTGCTTATTGGCCATCCGCACATCTTTGTTGAAGTGTCTGATCAAATCTTTTGTCCCTTGAAATAACTGGTTGTGGGACTCCTGGGTGGCTTGGCTCAGTGGGTTAAGCGTCTGCCTTTGGCTCGGGTCATGATTATAGGGTCCTGGGATTGAATCCCACATCGGGCTCTCTGCTCAGCAGGGTGTCTGCTTCTCCCTCTGCCCTTCCTTGTGCGCACTCTCTCTCTCTGTCTCAAATAAATAAATAAATAGAATCTTTAAAAAATAAAATAAAATAATTGGTTGCCTTCCTACTTTGAGTTGTCAGAACTCTATAAATTCTGGCTAAAAGTCCTTTATCTGATACATGTTTTGCAAACGCTTTCACCCTTTTGTACCTCGCCTTTTGCTTTTTTTAATGATGTCTTTTATTATTATATTTTTAAGTAAACTCATGACCCTGAGATCAAGACCTGAGCTGAGAGTGGGGCACCTGGGTGACTCAGTCGTTGAAGCCTCTGCCTTCAGCTCAGGTCATGACCCTAGGGTCCTGGGATCAAGTCCTGCATCGGGCTCTCTGCTCAGTGGGGAGTCTGCTTCTCTCTCTACCCCTCCCCCCACTTGTGCTCTTTCTCTCTCTGACAAATAAATAAATCAAATCTTAAAAAAAAGAAAAAGGGGCGTCTGGGTGGCACAGCAGTCAAGTGTCTGCCTTCGGCTCAGGGCGTGATCCCGGCGTTATGGGATCGAGCCCCACATCAGGCTCCTCTGCTATGAGCCTGCTTCTTCCTCTCCCACTCCCCCTGCTTGTGTTCCCTCTCTCAGGCTGTCTCTATCTCTGTCAAATAAATAAATAAAATCTTTAAAAAAAAAAAAAAAGAAGAAAAAATACCCCAAAACCAAAAAAACCTGAGCTGAGATCAGGAGTGTGACACCTAGGGGCTCCTGGGTGGCTCAGTCGGTTGAACAGCTGCCTTGGGCTCGGGTCATGGCCCTGGGGTCCTGGGATCAGGCCCTGTGTCTGGCTCCCTGCTCAGTGGGGAGCCTGCTTCTCCCTCTCCCTCTGCCTCAGCTGCTCCCCCGTTTGTGCTCTCTTGCGAGCACGTGTGCTCTCTCTCTCTCAAAGAAATAAAATCTTTTAAAAAAAGAAAAAAAGAGTCGGACACTTAACGGACTAAGCCACCCAGGTGCCCCTTTAATGATGTCTTCTAAAGAGCAGGCGTTTTTCATTTTTATAAAGTCTAATTTATCCGGGCTTTTTTCTGCCTTTTGTGTCCTATCTGAGAAATCTTTGCTTAGCTCAGGGTTTCTTAATTCCAGTACTATTGTCATTTGGGGCCAGATAATTCTTTGTAGGGGGAGGCTGTCCTGTGTACGGAAGGGTATTAAGCAGCATTCCTGCCCTTTACCCACTAACTCAGAAGCATCACCCCTCCAGCGGTGACAACCAAAAATGTCTCCAGACATTGCCAAACGTTTCCTGGAGAAAACTGCCCCAGGTTAAGCAACACTGGTCTAAACCAAGAAAAAAACAATAATTTTCTTCTATATTTTCTTTTAGAAGTTGTCTAGTATTAACTCTTACAATTTCTATAACATATTTTGAATTGATTTTTGCATTCGGTGTGATGGTTTGGATTCATTTTGTTGCATGTAAGTACTTAATTGTGTTCAGTTTGTTGAAAAGGCTATCCTTCCCCCATTGAATTACCTTGCCGCTTTATAAAAAATTGATTGACTATATTATCTGCAGGCCTATTATCTGCAGACTCTCTCTTTATTCCACTGCTTTTCACGATCATCCTTACATCCATCCTGCACTGTCTTGATTATAGTACCTTTACATTAAGTCTTGAAATCAGGTAGAATAATCCTCAAACTGTGTTCTTACTTTACAAACTGTCTCGGTTACCCTAAGACTTTCACATTTTTGTAACTTTGGAATCAGCTTGTTAATTTCTACAAAAGCATTCTGCTGATATTTTGATTGAAATTGTAATGAATCTATAGGTCAGTCCAAGATCGATATAATATCAGGTCTTCTCATCCACAAACATACTTTATCTTTGCATTTAAAACTCTTATCAGCAGTGTTTTATTGTTTCAGTGTACTAGCTGTGGTGGTTTAAAAATCTGTTTAGAAATTATTTGCTACACCTCTCTTCCAAAGGTGGAAATTAATTCTCCTCCCTTTGAGTATGGGTTGGACTTAGTGACTTGACTTGTTCTAATGAGAGAATAAAGCAGAAGTGACAGTGTGGGACATTGGAGATCAGGTCATAAAAAACGCTGTGGCTTTCCGGTGGGGCTGTTCTTTCTGAGATCATTCACTCTGGGAGAAGCTAGCTGGTATGTTGTAAGCAGTGTAAGCAGTCCCACGGAGAGTTCCATGGGACGAGCAAGGGAGGCCTCCTGCTACCACCGCAGCAAGCCTTCAGATGATACAGCTCTGGCCAACATCCGGGGTGCAAACTGTGAGAGGCTCTGAACCAGAGCCAACCAGCTAAACTGGTCCTGAGTTCCTAAACCATGGAAACTGAGATAGGAAATGTTAGTTGTTTTAAACCACTAAGTTTGGGATAATTTGTTATATAGCAATAGATAACTAGTATCTTGTATCTGTTCTGTTAAATGTAATATTACTTGATTTTTTGATGCAATTTTCTTTTTTATTATTTATTTATTTTTAAAATATTTTGTTTATTTGTTTGTCAGAGAGAGAAAGAGCACATGCAGGGGGAGAGGGCAGAGGGAGAAGCAGGCTTCCCGCAGAGCAGGGAGCCCATGTGGGACTCGATCCCAGGCCCCTGGGATCATGACCTGAGCCCAAGGCAGACGCTTAACCAACTGAGCCACCCAGACGTCCCTATTTTTTATTTTCATTTATTTATTTTTAAAGATTTTATATTTAAGCAACCTCTACACCCAACGTGGGGCTCAAACTCACAACCCCGAGAGCAAGAGTCGCACACTCCACCCACTGAGCCAGCCAGGTGCCCTTGGATGCAATTTTATTTTATTTATTTATTTTTTTTTTTTTTAAGATTTTATTTATTTATTTGACAGAGACAGAGACAGCCAGCGAGAGAGGAAACACAAGCAGGGGGAGTGGGAGAGGAAGAAACAGGCTCATAGCAGAGGAGCCTGACGTGGGGCTCGATCCCATAACGCCGGGATCACGCCCTGAGCCGAAGGCAGACGCTTAACCGCTGTGCCACCCAGGCGCCCCTGATTGCAATTTTATTTTTTATTTTTTTTTTTAAGATTTTATGTTTTATTTATTTGAAGAGATAGAGACAGCCAGCGAGAGAGGGAACAGAAGCAGGGGGAGTGGGAGAGGAAGAAGCAGGCTCATAGCGGAGGAGCCCGATGTGGGGCTCGATCCCACAACGCCAGGATCACGCCCTGAGCCGAAGACAGACGCTTAACCGCTGTGCCACCCAGGCGCCCCTGGATGCAATTTTAAAAGATATTTTTAAAATTTCAGTTTCCAGTTGTTCATTGCTACTATATAAAAATCTGATTGGAGGTGCCTGGGGGGTTCAGTTGGTTAAGCGTCTGCCTTCGGCTCAGGCCGTGATCTCGGGGTCCTGGGATCCAGCCCCACATTAGGCTCTCTGCTCGGTGGCAGGTATGCTTCTCCTTCTCCCTCTCCTTCTGTGATCTCTCTGGCTCTCTCTCTTTCTCAAATAAATAAACAAAATCTTTTATTTTTTTAAAGATTTTATTTATTTATTTATTTATTTGACAGAGCAAGAGCAGGGGGAGTGGCAGGTAGAGGGAGAAGCCGGCTCCCCACTCAGCGCAGGGCTCGATCAGGACCCAGGGATCATGACCTGAGCTGAAGGCAGTTGCTTAACTGACTGAGCCACGCAGGCGACCCTCAATAAATAAAATCTTAAAAAAAAATCTGATTGAATTTAGAGCCCTGACTTTGTATCCTGTGACCTTGCTGAAGTCAGCTTGAGTGGCTCAGAGGTTGGTGATTTTGATGCGTGGTCGTCCTCAGTTCCTGGCTGGTGAGCGCGGTCCTCTTTCTGTCGGTGCACTTCTAATCAACCACGTTCTTACTGATTCCGATAACAAGAACCTTTAGGACCCCCAGCTGCGGGAGTGCGTGCACTTTTACTTTCACATCTCAACACTAACTCAACAACTCAACTACCATCCAGCTTTGCTTCACTTCATTCAGCCCGCTACTAACTCGCTTCCTTTCAATACTTTATTTCAGCCACTGGCTTGAACAGGTTCAGATCTCCGGACTTCTCCCGACTGTGACTCCTTTGCCTCCATTTTTCTACCAGTGTTTCCTACTTCAAGTTCCCAAGTGTGACAATCTGCTTTGACCCGTCTCATCTTGTCCCTTGATGTCATTGGTTGCCAGGCAGCCTTCTTCTGATCACATTCCCCTTCTTTCTTCTGGTTGTTTCTGTCTATAGGATCAAAGTTCCATGACCTACATGTATCTACGTGGGCTGTAAGACTGAGGACAGACTGATCTCCCTTGAAAGGAGTGTGGCGCGGTGGGTCCTGTGTTGCAATGGATACCTCTCTACAAACCTCCAACCCTAGGCCCCCCTCTTGGGAAACCTTGAGTCACTCTGTGACCTCAACCCTGCTCGTCATCCAATTCATGAGAAAAACCCAAACTTCATTTAAAGAATTGAACATTTTTATGCTCAGCATTCATTATCTCCCTCCCAAACCCTCCCACTCCTTTCCTTGCTCATCCACAGTCAGAACTAAAAGGCTCAGGAAAAGCAGGTGCTCCAATCCACAAATCTGGCTGGTGAGCAAACTGTGGCCCAGAGAGCTCAAGTGAACTTGCCCAAGTTCATATAGGCGCAAAATTACAGTATGGGCCTCCTGATTTTCCCAGGTTCTTTTTTCCCCCCATTAACCAATACTTGACCCCTGCAGACATGCCCACTTCCCATTCCCTCTGGGGTTTGGGGGCCAGAAACTGGCGGTAGAGTCCAACGGAGGCCGATAGGGCCAAGGAGCAGGTGGCAGTTAGGACTCAGCCTGTGCTGTGGGTGGCAGGTGTCCCACCCCACCCAGGATCGGGCTTTAGGGCTTAGTGAGTGAGTGCCTGAGGCTCTAGGTCCAGGTCTGGCTAGGAGATGGGAAGTTTCAGAGGCAGGGTCTGGCTGAGTTGGAGGTAGAACCAGACGCCTATGTTGGTTTCCTGCTCTGCTGTAACAAGTTACCACAAACCAGGGAGCTTGAAACAACAAAAATGCATTCATGCATGGTTCTGGAGGCCAGTCTGAAAGCAAGGTGTCATCAGGGCCCCACTCCCGTCTGAGACCCTGTTCCTCGCCTCTTCCAGCTTCTGGTGGCTCCATGGTGTTCCTTGGCTTGTGGCCCATCCCTCCAGTCTCTGCCCCATCTTCACACCTCCTCTTCTATGTCTGTCTGTCTTCTCCTCTCTCTGACTCTCTCTTATAAGGACACTCATGGTGACACGTAGGGCCCCCTGGACAATTGAGGGGACACTCCTCTTCTTAAGATCCTTAGTTTAGGGGCACCTGGGTGGCTCAGTGGGTTAAGCATCCGACTCTTTTTTTAAGATTTTATTTTATTTATTTGAGGTGGGGTACAAGCAAGCGGGCGGAGCAGAGGGAGAGGAAACTGACGAGGGGCTTGATCCCAGGACCCTGAGATCATGCCCTGAGCTGAAGGCAGACGCTCAATGGACTGAGCCACCCAGGCGTCCCCAAGCATCCGACTCCTGATTTCAGCTCAGGGCATGATCTCAGGGTCGTGAGATCGAGCCTCACGTAGTCTTCACTGGGCATGGAGCCGGCTTAAGATTCTCTCTCCCTCCCTCTCCCTCTGCGCTCCACCTCTAAAAAAAAAATCCTTAGCTTAATCACATCTTTTGCCATATAAGATGATCCTCACAGGTTATAGGGATTTGCCGGGGATATCATTTGCGGCACTGCTTTCAGCTCACCACAGACCTCACAACCCTCCTTCCAATGGCTCCTGAACTGGGGGATGGAGTGGTAGGCCAGGGCTCCTTCCTTATTCCTCCTGGGAATAGAGGGGAAACTGGAGAGAGCCAAGAGGGAGAACAGCGGTGGCCCTCCTAATTAGACACTACGTTAGCTTGGGCTGCCATAACAAAATGCCACAGACCGGGTGGCTTAAACAACAGAAATTTATTTTTTCATAGTTGTGGAGGCTGGAGTCTGAGATCAGGGTGCCAGTGTAGTTGGTTTCTGGGGGGAGCTCTCGTCCAGGCTTGCAGACAGCTGCTTTCCCCCTGTGTCCCCACATAGCCTGTCTTCCCTGTGCACGCAGGGGGAGGGAAGAGAGAGAGAGAGAGAGCAGAAGCAGGGGGAGCAGCAGAGGGAGAAGGAGAAGCAGGCTCCCCGCTGAGCAGGGAGCCGGATGTAGGGACTCCAGCCCAGGACTCTGGGATCGTGACCTGAGCCAAAGGCAGCCGCTTAACAGACTGAGCCACCCAGGCACCGCTATGCTTGTTTTTATCGAATCATCTCAACTAGGGATTTATACTCTATGTGACAGGTGAGGACACCAAAGTTCATAGATGAAATGACTTGTCCTGTTAACTCAGCCCGCTGATGAGTATCAGAGTGGAGATTCAAAGCCGCCTTGGTCTGCGCCTGAAGCCCACATGGCTTCCACCAGCCCAGGCTCCGCCCGCACTGCACAGGTAGGGCTCCAGCTCCGCCCTGCGCACACCGCAGCCCTGAGCCCGCTTCCCCCAGCAGCGCCCCTCTCTACAGCCCCACCTTCAGCCCTCAAGAACCCACATCGGCTCCTTGCTCTCGGGGGTCTTGAAGAAGGCAGTCACTGAAGGAGAAAAACAGGGGTCCCTGCGCGGGGCTTCACTGGGTCTGCACTGGCTGGAACCCTGCGGGGTGGGAGGGGGGAGGGTCTGATGAGAATGACCTGGGGAGAGGCCTTCCCCCGCCATTAGGAGACTTTTCAGTTGAGGTCCAAGCACGACAACCTCCATAGGGGATTCCTGGCAGTCTCACATTCTGGACCTCAATTTCTTCATCTGTCAAATGGGGGGATTCGGTTCATTTGTAAGATATGTTCTGTGACTTAAAATCCTGTCATCACGACCAAAGCCCTCCGGCTAGCAGCCCGCTTCCCCTCATCACTACTCTTCAGGGAGCGCTTACTGCTACTGCCGGGTGCTTGCCGGTGTGTCGGCCAATGCCGGGCAACAGAGGGCACGGGGATGCGGGGGAGACCCAATTCCTGCCCTCCGAGGACTGCTAGCACCGGAGTAAAGGCAGATACACAGGCAGGGGTGGGCAGGAAGGTGCACAGTGGAACAAAGAGCCCTGGGTGCTGAGGAGATGGCTGAGGGGGGAGGGGCTCAGCGGGAGGAGTAGAGCTGCAGGTGACCCCACATTCAGGAAGGCAACGAAGGCATTTTTATCTCCATTTTACAGTTAAGGAAACTAAAGCTCAGAGAGAGAGAGAAATGAGTGCTAAGGCCACGCAGCTGGGACGTGGCCTTCATTTCAGGTCCTTGTCTTGCCCTACACTGTTGGGGACACCGAGATGAGGACGGGAAGGAATGTGACCCAGGCACTGCAGAGGCCCGTGAGAAGTTCTCAGTCTGGGGCGATGGACACGCCCCCAGCTCCAGATACTCAGAGAGCAGAGCTTGGCCACCTGCGGATGTCAGGCCTTGGCCCCAGGAGTGGGGGGCTGAATCCCAGTGTTGCCCCGGCCCCTGGGGAGCTGTAGCACACACCAGGGGCAGAGCAGTCTCAACCTGCTGAGGGTTTTCAACCCAAATAAACTCATGGCCTCGGACATCCATTCAATCACCCACTTGCTCATCCACTCCTCCGCTCTTTCAGTCCGTCGCTGCATGGTACCGAGAGCCACCTGTGTACTAGACCTGTGTCTGTTTGGGGAGCCTTCCCTCCCTCTTTGGACACTAATCCCCAGGCCTTGGCACCTGCGCTGCAGTCCCGGGTCTGCATTTGAGTCTGTAACTGTTGTTCTGTGCCTGGAGCCGGCAGGGCAGGGGCCTAGTTTCCTGCTTTTCTGGTTGACCTAAAGGAGATCGACCAGGCTAGCTGACCTCTCTGCGGCTCCCAGAGCTCCCTCTCCAAGGAATGGGGACTCTGTGCCAGGTTGCAAGGGGGAGGTATTTGTGAACACAGGGGCCCCACTCCCTAGGTCTGCAGATTAGGTCCAAAGCAGAAGGGCAGAAGTGGAGGGGCCACATCCCAGGGCTCAGCCCTGTTCCCCACTGTACTGATAAGGCCGAGGCAATGACTGCGCCTCCCCCCAAATGGTAGGGGCCCAGCCTTCCAGTTTGTGGCTCTCCGGTGGCCTACAAACCTGGGTGGTCCTCTGGCTTTGCCTTCAGCTGCTTTGATGGGGGATGGGCGGGGGGTGNCGGGGGGTGGGGGTGGGGTGGGGGTGGAGGAGAGCGGTCCTGGGTCCAGAAAAACATTCCCTCTCAAACTGCTTTTGATCTCCAGTGAGCCAGGCCCCATTCTTCTCCCCCATCTGCCCCTGGATTGCCCTGCGCCGAGGACAAAGTGAACAGGGAGTGGAGGCTAGTGAGGGAGGACAGTGAATTGGAGGGATCGTGCAAAGGGTCATTCTGGGATTCATTCTCTAACCCTTCGGGACAGTCGGGATCTCTTGCTGGGGCCCACGACCCGACGCGTGCGTGTATGAGATCAGGGGTGGGCGCGGGTCTGGGGGACGACACACACGCGCCCGCGGGATTGTGAGCAAACACGAGGGCGTCCTGTGGGCACGAGTACACGCAACGGTGGCGCCGCGGAGAGCTTCAGAAGGCGTTGGTCTCCCCACTAACCTCCATTGGCGCCACCCTCCCCTTCCCTTTGATGAGGACAAGACAGGACAATCTTGCGTCAAGAGCCGCTTGGAGACCGGTGCATCTGGGCTGGCTCCTAGATAAGACATTCCGGAGCGCAGACTTGTGTACCTGGATGTTCTGATACCTCGAATTCCGCTTAGAGGTCTGGGGCGGAGTCCCGTGCTCACACTGCGGGTGGGGGTACGGTCGGGGCAAGCGTGCGTACTGGGGGAGCCCTGCCCGCGCCTCTCCCGCAAAACCCGCGACTGAGCATTTCACCACCCGCTCGCCCCCCGCCCGGCCGCCGGCCTCGTCCCCGCGGGCAGCCCCCCACTCTCTGTCTGGGTCCAGACGTGCAGACCGCGGCACCGGAGCCCGCCGCCTTCCTCCGGGTGCACGAGGCAGCCCCGCCCCTCTCGGTCGGCGGGGCCCCCGAGGCGCGGGCGGCCGGGCAGGTAGCGGGCAGGCGCCACCCCGCCCGCC